>NC_090732.1:32960451-32965451 GCF_036898095.1 Palaemon carinicauda | reverse complement strand
TTTAAATATCACCCAGGTTTCTCACGCTGTTTTTATTTCCAAACACCATTTCATTTAATTTCAGTTGTTTTATTGTCATCCATTCTCTAGCAATGGCAAGAATTTGGTTCACAGTTTCAGTAGTGTCGTCTATATCATTTATGGAGAAGTAAAATTGTGTATCATCTGCAAATCGTTGAATTCCATTCCATGCCTTTGTAGCAATAGATACAGCATAATACTGGGTCTAGTACACTCCCCTGAGGTACCATTCTGTTTTAAGGTTAATATAATGAGTATGAGTTTCCAGTTTACATACAGTCATTTCTGGCATCCAAAAAGTATTTTAGGCATTCAAAAGCTAGATCATATATTAACAGCTTGTACACAACTGCATCAAAGGCAGCATTAAGACCAAGTAATACTAAAATACCATAGTAATTTTCATCCACCCTTTCAAGCATATCATTTACATCCAAAAAGAAAGCTGTCTCAGTAAAGAGAAATTTTCTGTAGGCAGACAAGTTGCCTGGCAAAGCCTCTATTTCTTCAAAGTGACTAATTAGTTTCCAAAGTATTACCTATTCTAGCACTTATGAAATGAAGGATATATACAACTCGTATAGACCTATACGATTTATATTTTGTCTTGAATATTATGTTAGATTTTATCTTATTCATTTCCAGTCTCGCATTTTTTTTTTTATTAAAATCTTCCATCACCTTATGAAATTTCTTCCATAATTCACTCAACAGAACTACAGTAAGTCATCTGAAAATATAAAGTTTTCAAGGTATTCCTAACTAATGTTAATATCTTCATTTTCTCGTTCAAATTTTAGCTCCTCACCCGATAAAAAGATCCTACGCCCCCTAGTACATGCAACAAGGTTCATTTTATCATCATCGTAATCTCCTCTTACACCTATTTACGCAAAGGGCCTCGGTTAGATTTCACCAGTTGTCGCCATCTTCAGATTTTAAATCAATACTTCTCCATTCATCATCTCCTACTTCACGCTCCATAGTCTTCAGCTATGTAGGCCTGGGTATTCCAATTCTGCTAGTACCTTAGGGAGCCCTGTTGAAAGTTTGGTCATCTATTGTTTCTTGGGGAGTACGAAGAGCATGCCCTAACCATCTCAATCTACCCTTCACAGTGATCTCATCCACATGTGTTGCTCGAGTAATGTCTCTTATAGTTTCATTTAAATCCTGTCCTGCCATTTAACTACAAATTTTCTTTTGTAGGTTTTGTTTGCAAATCTACAAACCCTATTGGATATTGTTTCATTGTCATATCCCGACTCATGTTCATACAGTAACACTGATCTCACTAAACTGATATATAGCCTGATTTTTATATGTAATTTCAGCGGATTTGATTTCCAAATTTTACTTTACCTAGCCATTGTCTGGTTTGCTTTTTCCAATATTTCATCAAACTCCGATTCTAAAGATCCTGCATTGGAGATCATAGTTCTAAAAATTTTTAAGAGATTCCAACTCAATAATCCTTCCTGCATATTCCGTTCTTATCCACTCTATCTTTTTTCTATAGATCTTAAGCCCAAATTCATGTGATACTTCTTGGATTATGGTAAACAAGCTCTGCAATTCCCTGTGGTGTACTGGTAATAAGGACAGTATCATCAGCATACTCTAGGTCAGCTAAATTCCTGTAACTAATCTACTCCAATCCTTCTCCTCCTCCCCAACTATTTTATGCATTACAAAATCCACGAGGACAATAAACTAAATAGATGACAACACATTCACTTATGGTACTCCACTGTTCACTAAAAATTCTTTTGAGAAGACTCCACTAACATTGACTTTGCACTTGCTAGGCTCATAAACAGACCTAATCAAATTTAAACAATTTAGAGGAACTCTCCATAAAATTGGAAGGTGTACTCCATCAAAAAAAATTTTCATAGTTCACAAATGCCATCAAAGGAGGATTCATTTAACCCACACATGGCTGTACAACGTGTCTTAAAAGTAAAATCTGGCCAGTAGACCTCTTACTTTTTCAAAACCTGTTTGTGTATCTTTCAGCTTTCATCAATCTTTCTCTCTTGTCTTTTAGAATGAGTATAATAAATATTTTCACATCAACTGACGTAAGTATGATGCCTTTGTGATTATTGTAATCAGTCAGTTCTGCAATAACACTCCTTGCTGCAATTCATCATGTTTTGCTTCTTCACGTCATATTCTACAAAAATAATCTTGTAAGTATCCTGAAATGGCTTAATTTTCGCCCAATATCATCTCATCAGTTATTCCATCGTATCCAAGGTTATCTAATGAGTTTTTTAATGATAGCTTCGACTATAAACACAATGCATTCGCTCATCAAGGTCTTCCTCAGCTTCATGTATATCAATAAAAATTTTCCTTCATATTTCCTATTCCCGACTTCACTAAAGTGTTCCGGCCAACGTTATTTTTCTTCATCTTCTGTTTTTATAACAGATCCATCTCTCTTTTTGATGGGTATATGCTCCTTCTTTGCCCCGGTAGATATTTCATTGATAATTTGATGAGCAATTCTTACACCATAGCAACTAACCGAATTCATAGATTTGTCAGCTTTATCTGCTTTCCTGTCTAAATATTCATTCGTGAAAATCCTGTCTTTTTATTTTATTTTACCTCACTATCAATACTGGAATATTTAGCATGCTCTACCTTGTTATTTTCATTACTTCCTCTAAAACATTCAACAATTAATTTCCTATCCTCTTTTTTGTATAGCATTCCACATATCATTTTATATCCATGTGTTTCCCCCTTGTAACTGCATGTCCCAAAACTTTACTACCAACTGACTGATATAAGTTCTTGATATCACACCATTCTTCATTAACTGTCTGCTCTTCGTCTGTTAAATTCTCTAAGATTGCAAAGACATTCCTGCATTCAATTGCAAAGGTTTCTCTGCGCTCATATTCTCGAGGCTTAATTTTATAAAAACATAGGTATTCTATCTGCATTTCCATTGGGTGCTTTCAGTCTTAATTTCGATGTGGCAGTGAGGAGTTGTTGATAACTACCAATATCTGAACCTCTATAGTTTCTTACATTTCTCAGAGTCCTCCTGCTCTCTTTATTAATGGCTATGTGATATATGTAATTTTTTGTAATTGCCGCATGGTGAAGTCCATGTATATTTGAGGATGTCTTGGTGCTGGAAAAGGTTACCTCCAATTACAAGATTGTCTATTAAGCAAAAACTTATATAATATGCCCCATTTCCATTTGCAATTTAGGCAAGATACTTAACATCCATTACATTGTCTATACCTTGATTAATCCTTCCAACTTCAACCCAGAAGTCACCAATCACAATCTTCACATCTCTCTCTGGGATCTCACTTATTACACTCTGCAGTTCTTCATAGTATTCATCTTGCCTTTCTTCTAGGGAATCATTTATAGGTACATAGAAAACTATAATACTCATGCTGTACTGATTTGATTTAAACTTTGCAAGTAAAAGTTTACTATTTAAAGCTCTCTATTCTTTTAATGCCTTTTCTGCTCTTGGTGTCATCGTCATTCTTACCCTTTCTCTTCCAACTCCATCTGATCTTCCTGAGTAGATATACAGGATATATTGCCTTGGTACTCTAAGATTTACTTACTAATCCCCTCATAACGTGTTCCAGTTAGGGCTAAGACATCTAAGCTATATTTCATGAATTCATTTTATACTTGCTGTAACTTCATAATCTGATTCCTGATTCTAACATACCAATTACCAATTTTGAGTTTTACCTTCGTAATTATAAACCGCGAAATCCTCAGCACCCCGCTACACCCGTGACAGGGGGATATTCTGTTATTTTCACTTCCCATAGACTGACTGAATCCATAGAGGATTCATTGGCTAAATTCATCAAAGGATAGCCAGGTCCTTGTGATGTGCAGTGCCTATCTTACTAAGACATGTGACCCTTGCCGGTCCATACTAATTCGAATAAGATCAACCACCAGGCATCAAGTGTGAAAGCTGAAAAAGGAATCTTGTCCATCGCCTTAAGCCTAATCTGTCACCCTGATTCTATTGACTTCATCGAGATCTAGGGGGCATTTCCTCCACACCAAAAGATCTTATTAATCCACCATGTTGCTCATCCACTTATATAACAATATGCAAACATTGATTGCTGAGATATACCGCCTAGCATGGTATAGGGGATTCATATCTATAATTGGGCTTATGATTAGCTAACAACGTATTTTTACAGACAATGAATATATAATTGTTGAATTTAGGATTCTTAATTTTATGGCTGAGTTCCAACTCATTCTTTATTAAACATTGGGATTTGCTTTATATATTTTTTATTACATATTATCTGTATTTTACATATGATTAACATAACTTAGAGCCTAAAAATCAGAAAAAAAGCTATTCTTGGAATTATCAATTCATGATGCATTAATTTAAGAAAAAAAAATCCATGCAAGTATGTTTTAGTAATCACACTCTTCTCCAAATTTCAACTGCATCTTAGTGTTTGTACTTCTTGTCAAAAGATGGCAGTATGCGTCCCTTGGTCCAATAATGTGGATGATTCTATTTAATTTGAAAAGGATGATAGATTGATACTTATATAGAAATATGTATGGCAGGTATAATTTATATTCATCTCCAGTTAAGTAGGCTATTCATAGCAAGAATGATGTCTTGAAATATTCCAGAATGCAAGGATTAAAAAGCTCTACACATTGTTTATGTTCATGGTCAATAGATGGTGATAGCAACAGAGTACCAAGTAACTAATTATGGTAGTCATCCTCTCATTATAATTTCTATTACTTCATTGCTGCCTCTATTTGGGCATATCATTACTATAAAACAGACGGGCGTGAATTTTATGTTCCTTGTTGTCTGGCCACAACTTGATTCTTAGGAAATTACATATTTGGCAATAAATGTCACAAAAATATTTCATCAGCAAACAATCGTTAGTTCAGGTATATTTGGGGGGCCCAGGGGTCGACAG
>NC_090732.1:32942951-32947951 GCF_036898095.1 Palaemon carinicauda | reverse complement strand
TGATTCCTGGCCGACAACCATCATCATGACGAGGGTGGGGTTGGTACACTTGCTTCCAGACCTGGTCTTCGGTAATTATATGATTTCAAACGGCGGTGGGCTGGTGTTCTTCCATACATGTATGTGCGCCACAATACAATGGTAGTATCTGTTATATGCTCACCGGTGAAGGCATCTGTCTTGACTGTGTCCTTTTCTGTAAAGGATGTTACATGCCGGAAACTTACTATAGTCCCTGCTGTCAGTTTTCTTCTCCCAGCAATTTTGATGGCATCCTATCAATATTTTTGCCGAAGTCGTGTTGTCTTTCTCATGGGGTCATGTTATCCCTTCTTGTCCTCCTTTACATGTTTCTCATTCAGACGCTCACTTTCTTCCTTTTATTCCTGGGCTCCTGTAGCCCTTCTAATGAGAAATTCATTCATTTCTTTTGAGATGAGCAAATAGATTTCAGAATGACTCGGAATCTAACTTACTTGGTCGATAACTATTTAAGGATTGCTGTCTTGGCTCAGGAGCAATACTGAATTTATGTTGCGACAGGGATAGCCAACCCATGGAGCATGCGCCAACAGCGGTGCATTGCACGATTAGTGGCGCACTATGTCCCGGAGATAATAAAAGAAAAACAAAATCTGCTCATAAAAAAAATAATAATAAATCACCATACTTGAAGGATTGAAAGGGGGTTAAAGTTTGTGTGGTTCATCTGAATTAGAAGTGGATTAAAACTAGTGCATAGGAAATAAAAGGTTGGCCACCCACTAGCACCGTTTTTTTTTTTTTTTTTTTTTTTTTACCACCATGATCTTCGTAACATGACTCTTGTCATTTCCACCTTTTTTAAGAAAACCATAATAGTATTTTTCTTTTCTTTTCAAAACTGGGATTTGTAAATAAAAACACGGTAATATCCTTAGTAAGGGGAAGTGATCTAAAATTCCCTGTCTAGGTATACTGAGTTTTCGTGAAAGGCTCATAATTTTCCTTCCTAGTTAAAGCTGGTGGGTGTCGAGCTTTGTCCCTTCAGCTTCGTCATGCGTCTGTTATTTTATATTCATTTATAATTCAGATCATCATAATCTACTGTGATCTGTGAGTTCAGAACTCTCCTTCCTTCTTTAGTCTCAGTGTCGTTACTTGGTAACATTTTTCTTAAAAACATCCAGTCTTATTTTATTTCATTCGTCTTTGAAACTCTTAATTCAGTCATTCCACTACATTTGGTCATCACTTTTAAATAAATAGAGAATTCTTTACTTACTTTAACTGTTTCTTACTGTTGTGAAAGAATAACTAACAGGATGTCGTGGAGAAATAATTCTCCAAAGGTAAAGAACTTATCGTAAGGAGTGAGAGGTTTCATATGAGTTCGTCATAATGTTCTAAGTTACAAACGAAACGAAATGAAAGGTTTATAACACTCGACGCTTTCAAATACCAAAGCCTTCCCACTACTAAGCCTTAACATCTGCCTAGCAACTACCACTTTTCTATCGCATTATCATTACTTTATAATGCACGTGGAGGGGGAAATGGTGTATACCTCTAATAGGCAAGTTAGTCCCTTACTTAACGACATGTGAAAAAGCAGATACTTTCATCTGGCGTGACGAACATGCACTCCCACTTCAGCAATTAGTCTCTCTCTCTCTCTCTCTCTCTCTCTCTCTCTCTCTCTCTCTCTCGGCTCCTAATATGTGAATATTTTTATCCGAAATGAAGAGGAGGAATTCACCAGAAATTAACATAAAATAAATATTGGATTTAGAGATAATTTCCTGCATTATGTACAAAACAGTTGATTATTGACTTTGCATATGATCTAACAAATTTCAAATAAAACCAAAGAAAAAATATAACAAGGAAGTGTTACTTTTTCCAATATATTTTATTCTTTCACATTACATTCTATAGATTGTTACAACGCACTACTAAATAGAAATAGGCATTCTAAAGTAAAAGGACCAATCATAGTTACATTAATGAAGGTAAATTATTACAACTTCTTCGGTGAGTTACACTATGTAAAGTTAATACAGTGCCAACACTATATGAAATTATCAGACAAGTATGGAGTACTGGTCTAACCTCTCCACCAACACTGCCAGGTCACCCCTACACAACTCCTTCCTTCCTTACCACACAATGGCATTGTGTCCCCCTCCCCCCAACCCCCATTGTGTCCTTCCCTCCCAGTCACAGCATTCCTCTTTCATGTTAGAGATTCCGCTTTGTTATTCTAATCAATTACCCAATATTTCATTATGACATCGTGTATGTATGTATCTTATATTAGTAATTTTATTCAATACAATAAATGTTATGCGGGACCATGAAAACCAGAATGGGTCAAATGACCATGAAAGCCATGGCAGGCTAATCCAGTTGTTAATGGCCGCATAGCTGGATGGTGGATTATAAGCGACCTGAAAAATGTAGTCAGCTTGGGTTTAGGGCAAACAAATACAGTCGTTCATGTTTGAATATTTTCCCCTGCTATATATAATTTTGCATATTGCTCCCACTCAAAAACTTGTATTGTTTGTAATACTATTAACAATAAAACCTGAATTACATCAACACAGAAATTCTGGCGAGAAATGTATGCAGTCTATTATTTTGTAAAACTATTAATATGAAAGAGGTCGATAACCCTTAATAATGTAATATTACCGGTATATTAAGTGAACCGAGTGATTATTTCATGATGAGTCACAGTTTGTAATGATCTTAATAACTTTTTCGTGTCCATCTAGTTGACTATAAGGACTGCAAACATGAGTCTTCTACTACATTTATGTAAATATCATGTTATACAGTACTTATTATTATTATTATTATTATTATTATTATTATTATTATTATCACTTGTTCAGCTTACACTATAGCTCGAAAAGCAGGGTACTAAAACCCCATTGGATCTAACATGGAAAATTGCCCTGTGAGGAGAAGAAATGAGGAAGCAGATAAAATAGTGTGCTAGCGTGTACCCTCAGGCAAGAGAGATCTATAACAATGAAAGACCTTGGTAGAAAGGGAATGTCATGACCCAATACTAGAAAACAATAGCTTGATTTTGGAGAGTCCTTCTACTAGAAGAGCTGTTCGACATGGCTAAAGAAGCTCTTTTCCCCTTACCAAGAGAGAAGCAGCTACTGAACAATTATAGTGCAGTAATTAACCCTTGAACAAAAAAAAAAAAAAATTATGTTGTCTAATTTTTCTCAGGTGTGTGAGGAAAGAGGAGTTTGTGTAAAGAATATGTCATACTATTCGATGTATAAACAGGCAAAAGAAAATGAGCTGTAACCAGGGAGGTATCCAACGTAGTACTATCTAGCTAGTCAAAGGACCCAATAACTCTCTAGCGGTAATATCTCATCGGGGGGCTTGTGCCTTGGCCAACCCACTACAGGTAACTGAAATATGTATTGCCTCCAAAGAATTTTACCATACTCGTAGTAACTAATCATCTATGCATCGACAACTACAGCTTATTCTAACATATAGCATAGTGATGACAATGGGGTAGGAACACACGAGTGATGAGGTAGGCGAGGAACGATGTGGGAAAAAGAGAGATATGGAGGGGAAGAGGGGGAGATCATGGTAAGAGTAATTAATGAATGATTATGGAGGGTGTTTCTTTTTTGGGGGGAGTGGGTAACAAAATTCCCTCACTTTCCTTCTAAAACCTCAACATGACTAGTTGGCTATATGTTATTATTCATAATTAAACTCCTAACTTAACACATATAGCAATATGGTATGTCCACCATGAATTAGGTCGGGATATTAAATGTACTGTGTTAGAATATGATACTGATCCAATGATTCGTTCAGGAGATATTTACGTTAAACGTTATTGGCATTTCGCTGAAATGAATAGTAAGAAAATATCTTCCTATGTCCATTTAGAAAAAAAAAATAAGCAATGAATAATATACTGTGTTTACCTTTTAATCTATATTTTAAATATCTTACACCTACTGAAATAAAACATATATACGAATTTGGTTTAAATATAGCCTAGCTGTATATCAGTAAAAACAGGTTAATTAAGATTAACTCTGGAAATGACAATAATATGCTGTTTTATATACAGGAGTATTAGTTGTTCAAAATGTAACTTCTTTTATGTCGGCCCAGCAGCTAAAAACATTTCCATCCGAAAAAGTTGCATAGGATGGCCGTCTCTAGGGAATTTGCTATTTCAACAATGCTTGGGGTTCTTACTGTTTAGAATTAAGTCACAATTTCGGTTGGTTAGACCTCAGGACAAAAATCCATGTTATTGAGCTATACCCAAAGAAACATTGTTAAACTTTTCTTAACTGCCTGTATCCAAGGACGACAGTACGATATGGTAGGGTGAGAAATAATGCTACTATATTACGTTTTAAGTACTGTTTGGTACGGAATTATGTTATATTTTCCGTACCTTTTCTGTACCTATTCCGTACTTATTCATTCTAATGTGAGTATTCACTCTCCAGAAAAATGAAGATAATAAATATTGACTTTTTGACAGGTTAACCTAATTTCTTTCCTGCCGAATTATTTGGGAAAGAACATATATGATATAACTAAAACAGATTAGAAACTATATACTGAGTCTTAGAGAATGATGAGAAATATGCCTAGATGGATAAATTGAAACATCACAATGTCATTAGCAGAGTACTGTACGCATGTTTTTTTTTTTCTCTCTCTTTTTTTGTGTAACGTGTGCAGCTCATACTCTTAAACTGGGCGTACACGATTTTATCAGTATTCATGCTCGTTTTAAGAAGGTTATATATACAAGACGAAAAGTAGTTAACATGACACATAAAACGTGCAGCTAGTTTTCAGAAAGAAAAGAGAAGGTATATCAGATTTAGATTGCGGAAATAGATGGGGATCCACTATGATATGCTAGAGATTGTGGTTGCCAGAAAATAATTTTTGGATCAAATAACTTTAGCTAATGTGTAGCTTCTACTACTGGATGAAGA
>NC_090732.1:32912951-32935451 GCF_036898095.1 Palaemon carinicauda | reverse complement strand
CTGAAGTGTTGGAAAGCTTGCATGCATGGTAGGGAATTTTGAAAGGTAGAATAGAAATTTAAGTCTTAAAAGCTATGTTTTAGTTACTCATAAGAAATAAATCCTAATTAGATTTTGGCAATGACCATTAAATCGCTCACTGATAATGTATGTATTACATTAAGTGCGTTTCAAGATTTAATCTGCTTTAGTGTGAGAAATATAACTTCAAGTAAATAGTACTGGTGTGTACATGACAACAACCTCCGAATGAGAGAAAATATTTTTTTTCTTTTTATTGTTTGCTGACATTCCCAGGCCAATAAGCTCAATTCCGTCAATAAAGCTGACGTTTATTACGTCCATTTATTGTCAGTGGCAATAAATTAGCATATGCCATTCGAAATTTAGATTCAAGTTATATATTGTTCTAAATAAAGTAAAAGGGAAAAAAATATGTATCCAATTCTTAGAATCAAATTGGATGAAAATTCTACAAATTAATTACAGGTGAATTCCCTATAGAAATAAGAGATACATTAATTCTAAATTATTTTGTCTTGATTTTTTTTCTAGAAGTCCTATTGGAAACCTTTTTCACAATTATACAAAAATATATCTGCCTTTACTTGAATCTTTGACAAATACTTTTTTTTTTTTTTTTTTTTTTTTTTGAAAACCAGGAGCTCTACCCTCGCCCAGTATTTATGAGAAATAAATAGAAAGTGGGGAAGTAAAAATAGACTGCTATAATAACTTGTCCTTATGTAATTGAAATTTCAAAAATAAATTCTCGATAAAGAAAAAAAGGTTAAAGTTGTTGATATAGGAAATTTCCAAATTATATGCAGTAGAGAAATCATTCATTGGTTAATTAAAGTAGATAAAACCTCAAAGTAGTGAAGTTTTCATAGATCAGAGTAGTTTGAGTGGTTTAGTCACGTAGTAAAGTAATATGCAATTCAGGAGGGATAGGAGATATAAAGAAAGAAAGGGATAGAAAGGGGTAAATGGGTTTTGTGAAAGATATGCTGAAGTTTAGAGGTACTGGCACACAGCTTGTGATTGTATGTTTTCTGCTCTGTTAATGAGTCCTCTGGGTAGATAATATGTAAAATATATTATATGACTTATTTTTTGATGGAATTCATCAGTTCTTTCGAAAACATAGCGGATTTTGAGATATAACGACCACGGTGACATTCTTCAACTCTTGATCTAACAGTGAACATGTGGCAGATAGCTCTCTTTTTTCACATCATGTTTGTACACAATAGGGTGTTCATAAAATAACTTACTCCCTAGGTGAAAGCATTATTCTTATTTTAAATTTTTTTTCCTAGTCTCTTGCTTCATTCTTCTTCAAGTCCCTAATGTTATTACTACCTCTCCTAAATCAAATGTTTTGTAGCATTATTATTATTTTTTGTTTAATTTTTCATATAAGTTATGTAATACACAGCTTATCAACAACTTATTAGGTTCCATTAATTCGGCAAGAAGAAACCGTTTCAAATGATTTTGTACCATCCATCATCGTATACTTAACGTTTTATTTAGTTGTTTATATTTCCACATTTCTCATCATTTCAATTATTCTTCTGCTACACATAAAAGAAAACGAAAACTCATAACTAAAGCTTTAATGTTTATGGCATTTACCTATCACATTTATAAAAGATAATTGGTTTAATTACTATTTTGCTTATTCAAGCATAGGCATTCATTAGGATTATATATAAGCTCTAATCCTTCCCCCTCATTGTGATATTATAATGATTAAATTTGTACTGTAAAACTATTCTTCTTTTGTTATTCCACAAACCATTATATTCACACCTAGGTGGCATCATGAATCAATGGCCTCTAACCCCCTACTAAGAATTCAAATTTTGGTCGTTTCTTCATATCTGTTTTAATTTATTCTTGTAAAATTACCGTTGTTAACATTGATTCTGAAAGTCTCCTGTTGCACAGGGATACTTTTTTTTCAAGTTATTTACATTATATCCCAATATAGCAAATCAGTATAGTATTTTTTTCTCAAACAAGAGTTATTTCCTAATCAACTAGTTGTATCTTTATACTGCAACATTGTAACTACATCTACTATCCTTTCTATGGCACCATCAAAGCCTACAACTCTACCAAGTAATGGTTTTCCATTAAAAGAATTTCAGCTTGACTGATCTATGATATATACTGATTTGTCCTTTACTTATATAATCATAAGATAGATCTTCCATTTAGAAACAATTCACCGATACACTCCCTAAGTTATAGAAAACTACCATAATTTTATTCTGGCGTCTTTCTATTCTTCATGCTCTTTAAACCCTGGAACGGTACGGTGGGTCGTCCGCGACCACCAGCGTCAAAACAAAAGAGGTTTTTCTCACGTGACTCACCCCCGTAACTGAATTTGTGGGTGATCGACCTGCAGTCGGTGTCTCGCCTACACGCTCTAGTAGTGTCCAGATGTGCATCGCTGTAGCTGTACTCCTTCCCAGATTTCTGAGACGCATCGGGGTCGAGCGCGACCGAGTTTACCCTTCTGAGGTAATTTGCATAATTATCAAAGTTATTACGTATTATGACATTGTAGTAGAATGGTGCAACTTGTATAGGTTATCAGTTGTGGAAAGTCTTGGTGGATTGTTTGGCTACCATGTGCATGATGTTTTTTTTAGTTGAAATGTCGTTCATCACCACGAGGACCATTTTACCGCGAGTGCCCCTTTTTTATTTTTTTTCATTTTTTGGCCAAGTAATTTTTCTGTAAGAAATTGCCAAATAGTATCGCAAAACTTTTGCTTTTTTAGTGTTGGAAAGTGTGTCTAGATGATCTGGCTACCCATGCGGGACTTTGTTTTTGTCAGATACGCCGTAGATATTGGTATGTGGGGTATTTTCCTGCAGTTGCCAATTTCTGTTTTTTTCAATATTTGTAAAAATTTACTACTTAGTAAGGAATTGCCGTATATTATTGATTTTTTTTCATGTTTATGTGTTAGAAAGTGTGCCTTGATGGTTGGGCTAACACGTGCATGTCATTTTTTTTATCTGAGATGCCGTATATTAGAATGTTGGGTATTTTTCTGCGAGTGCCCCTTTTTATTTGTTTTGCATTTTTTTTGCTTAGTCATGTTACCGTAAGGAATTGGCAAGTAGTGTCGCAAAACTTATATTTTTATAGCGTTGGAAAGTGTTTCTAGATGATCTGGCTACCCATGCCTATCTTTTTTTTAGCCAGATATAGCGTATATATAGGTATGTGTTCGATTTTCCTGTGATTGCCATTTTTTCGTTTTTTCCCATTTCTTTCAAAATTACTACGTATTAAGGAACTATCACAGAGTAATGATTTATTTAGATGTTTATTTGTCGGAAAATGTGCCTTGATGGTTTGCCTAGCACGTGGCTGAAATTTTTTTTTCTGAAATGCGTATATTAGAATGTTGGCCATTTTTCCGCGAGTGCCCCTTTTTATTTGTTTTGCATTTTTTTGCTTAGTCATGTTACCGTAAGGAATTGGCAAGTAGTGTCGCAAAACTTATATTTTTGTAGTGTTGGAAAGTGTTTCTAGATGATCTGGCTACCCATGCCTATCTTTTTTTTTAGCCAGATATGGCGTATATATAGGTATGTGTTCGATTTTCCTGTGATTGCCATTTTTTCGTTTTTTCCCATTTCTTTCAAAATTACTACGTACTAAGGAACTAATCACAGAGTAATGATTCATTTATATGTTTATTTGTCGGAAAATGTGCCTTGATGGTTTGCCTAGCACGTGGCTGAAATTTTTTTTTCTGAAATGCCGTATATTAGACTGGCCATTTTTCCGCAAGTGCCCCTTTTTATTTGTTTTGCATTTTTTGCTTAGTCATGTTACCGTAAGGAATTGGCAAGTAGTGTCGCAAAACTTATATTTTTATAGTGTTGGAAAGTGTTTCTAGATGATCTGGCTACCCATGCCTATCTTTTTTTTTTTTTTAGCCAGATATGGCGTATATATAGGTATGTGTTCGATTTTCCTGTGATTGCTATTTTTTCGTTTTTTCCCATTTCTTTCAAAATTACTACGTACTAAGGAACTATCACACAGTAATGATTCATTTAGAAGTTTATTTGTCGGAAAATTTTGTTTACTTCTTTTCTGATTGAATATCATCAAATTTTTTTAGCTAAAATATTATATTGTTTTACATTTTTTTTTTCGATTTTATTTCCCTTAAAAATTTTTTTTTGGGTCAGAATTCTAATTTTATAGTCGTAATATAATCGAAAATTACCCAGCAACCCACCATACATTTTTTATGCATATCCAAGAATAATTAGATTAGTAAATAACACCTTGAAATTGACATACCCTTCCTACATTTCAGGTGGCAGATTAGGGAGTCTGAGTCACTGTGGTTGGCGGCCATTTTGTGGACATATCCGAAGCATAAGTTGCCCTATCTATATATATTCTTGTTCCCTATAGAATTTGTGATATTTTGGTATATTTTTACCTGCATAAATATCATATTATATATTAAATATATGTATTTTTTTACGAAATTTCTAAGAACTCAAAAAATTACCTTTAGATATGGCCCCTGATATAAATGTAATTTACAAAATAATGAAGATTTTTTTACATATTTCTATTTTAGGATAACATATGTTTATTCCCTAAAAAAATTAGCCACTTCCTATTTCATTTGAGTACCCAAAAAAAAATTCATGAAATTTGGACAAATTTTTTTTAGCCAAAAAAAGTTACCCTTTTTTTCTCATTTCAGATCTTCACCTCCATGGGTCCGACTTCATCCAAAATACATCAAGATGTGTCCTAAACAGTCAAGAATCAATTCCTAAAAGGATTTGTGTATATATGTATAATTTTTTTTTATGAATTTTTACGTAAGGTCTTTTTTTTCTACTTAATTTTTTAAAATATTTATAATAAATAGTTTTTCTGCAGATGAGTAGTATTTATCTTTACAGTTGTTTTAAGCATTCATTGAAGTTTTTTTGGCAAAAAAAAAAAAGAAGGTTACTGCAAAAACTGATTTTTCAAGAATTTTTTTTTGCGTCGGGGTCGCGCGCGACTGAGTATACCCTTAAAGGGGTGTCCGAGGAGCGTACCTATCCCGGGTTAAGAAGTTCCTTTTATTTATTTTAAATGTGTTTCAATCATAACTCTATTGTACAACTTTCTTGTATGATACATAATGTGATCCCCTTATTATTCTCAAAATGTCGTTTATTGGTTTACCCATCGTTTGTTTTTAGAATCCTACTTCCCACCAAACCTACATTAGTCCATCCAGCCACTGACAGTACACTTGTAATCGCAACAGCTCTTGAGGTCTTTTCTATATTCATATTCTTAATTACCCTTTATATGTTAAAAATAGTCATTTCTTCTAGCATTACTAAACCTACTCGTAAAATTACTCCTTTCTTTCTTGTAACATTCAACCCTTCATCTCTACTATCCTTCATGTCCTCGTGAATCCTAAATTTTATCAACTTAGGGTTGGAAATCCTTGAAGCAACTTCTCTTTATCTGAATAACGATTTTATATTGTTATTATCATCATTTCTTCATACCTTAAATTTACTTTAGAAGAACATTCTCGTGTTCTTTATTTTTTGTACCACTTACCTTCAATTTACCTACACCTTTGTTTATATCTCTGATAGATCCTTCTGAATCCCATGCAGAGATATTCTGTATTATGCAACTGTACACAATCTAACCTTTTTTCATTCACTATACATGTTTCCTCATCTCAAAAACTACCTATTTCATACAATTTCTAGCCTCCTCACCCTATTTATGAATATCTCGAATCACATTTAGTAATTGAAAGTAAAAGATCAGAAACATTGATTTTTTTTTTTAAATAAGTTTAAGAATAAACATATTGTCTCTTTTTTTAATATCTGTTTATACTCATTTCAAATATTTTAATCCTATAAGTGGGAAAAGAGGCTGACAAAAAAGAAGAAGAAGTTATCGAATCCTTGATTTTAGATATTAAATGAACCTGTAACGATTCTGAGAAGTTACGTCATAAACTTGGAATAACGTACAGCATAAAGATAAAAAAGTTATGAATTATGCTTTATTATCAGAAAATTCAAGAGTCTATATATATATATATATATATATATATATATATATATATATATATATATATATATATATATATATATATATATATATATATATACTATTCGTGTTTGCTATACAAATATTCAAATATATAAATCATATATTTCCTTATCAATTACTTTTTTTTTTAAATGTCTTTTCTATATGTTGCTTATCACATATCTCCAAAAAGCAGGCTTCATATAGTTGTAGTTAGGTTATATAAGTATTTATAAAATTCTCTTGGCAACATATTCCTTTATTATTATTATTATTATTATTATTATTATTATTATTATTATTATTATTATTATTATTATTATTATTATTATTTGCTAAGCTACAATCCTAGTTGGAAAAGCAGGATGCTATAAGCACAGGGTCCCAACAGGAAAATAGCCCAGTGAGGAAAGGAAACAAGGAACATTAATTATTTTAAGAACTGTAACAACATTATAATAAATATTTCCTATATAAACTATAAAAACTTGAACAAAACAAGAAGAAGAGAAACTAGATAGAATAGTGTGCCTGAGTGTGCCCACAAGCAAGAGAACTCTAATCCAAGACAGTGGAAGACCATGGTACAGAGGCTATGGCACTCCCCAAGACTAGAGAACAATGGTTTGATTTTGGAGTGTCCTCGTTATAGAAGAGCTGCTTACCATAGCTAAAGAGTCTCTTCTAACCTTACGAAGAGGAAAGTAGCCACTGAGCAATTACAGTGCAGTAGTTAACCCCTTGAGTGAAGAAGAATTGTTAGGCAATCTCAGTTTTATCAAGTGTATGAGAATAAAGGAGAATCTGTAAAGAATAGGATAGACTATTCGGTGTATGTGTAGGCAAAAGGAAAGAACTGTAACCGGAGAGAAGGATCCACTGTAGTACTGTCTGACCAGTGAAAGGACCCCATAACTCTCTAGCGGTAGTGTCTCAACGGGTGGTTGGTGCCTTGGCCAACCTGCTACCTTTAAATCTCATAATCTTTAAAGAGGGAATGACCGTAGTTAGAATCATCGTTAAAAAACGCAAGAAAGAAAAGAAAGAAAAAAAGACAGAATATGCTTGATTGTTCGTATATTAAAAATATCAAGAGCAACATTTATACTTAACCTGTTTATTAGAGGATTAATTTTACCCTCCTTCACGTCTCACAGGTACCTGTAAATATTATGAACAACTGGAGCTCTATATGTATTTTTTTATGCTTTTTCTTAATAGATAAGAAAAAAATATTCAATTAATTTTCCATGCATTCGGTGTCAAAATAATGTTTTATGAAAAGGAATCTAATACTCTTTTATGGCCATATCCTTTACGAAATATATATTTAATTTACATATACCTAATATTTTATCCTATTTCATGTCTGACCCTGTTTTATATGGTAATGAATTTAAAGCTTCGACAGATCACCCAAACTGATAATACTGATGATGATTTGTTTTGAATCTTCCTATATCACCGGCTACAAAAGAAAAACCCATCAGACAACTGAATGGCCTATGAATAAAATGAATATCAAACATCTATGTTGAGAAAAAAGACAAAATGATGAGCCTGTAATTAGATATTAAAAAAAAAAAAGAATACCAAGTCAATAGAAGCATAGTGCTTCGTAAAATATGAATTGTAGACCAAATATATTTTGTAATGAATAAACCTATCTGCGTTCTTGAAACGTTTTGATTATTTACGCTAGTCAAGCTGTCTTTAGGAATTTGAAATCGACATTTGTACATGATATATTTACATGACAATACCTCCAACTTCCCGCTCCTTTTTTATGGTTTCTAGAATTCTACTTATTGCGATGCAAACACACTGATATGGCTTCCATAGACATGCCCAACGATAATTTTCCATTGATTCATACGTATATATAGAAACATGCATATATATATATATATATATATATGTGTGTGTGTGTGTGTGTGTGTGTGTGTGTGTTTGTGTGTTTGTGTGTGTATAGATACACATATACATGAATATGTATTAGTAATATTCTTGATTTTAATCAACGTGAATATCAACCACAATGGTTCTAATGTGACATTCTACCTTTGGGAATGTATACCAACTGGAATTTGATTTATGATCAGCCAGCATTTGGCTGGGCAAGGATTGGAACCTATGAGTCGAAACGATGCCTGCATGGACCACATAACCAATCGAGCTGTTTTGACTC
The DNA here is from genome assembly GCF_036898095.1 of Palaemon carinicauda. Taxonomy (NCBI): domain Eukaryota; kingdom Metazoa; phylum Arthropoda; class Malacostraca; order Decapoda; family Palaemonidae; genus Palaemon; species Palaemon carinicauda. The sequence continues at coordinate 32,927,136 of NC_090732.1, read as the reverse complement.
AGGCCATAGGTTTGAATCCTTGCAAAGTCAGAAGCCCTTATCATAAAGGAATTTTCAATGGATACACACTCCGAAAATTAGGATTCAATATTAAATCGCTTTTTGATTGATATCTACATGCACGCACAAACACACACATAAACAAAAAACACACACACAAGTGCATATATATATATATATATATATATGTGTGTGTGTATGTGTGTGTGTGTGCGTGTGAAAGCGTTTGTATGAATGTATCTATATACATGAATATTTATTATTATAAACACAACAATCAGTCAAAAACTAAGAAAACACCAAAGAAAGGAAGAAGAATTAAGTTGATAAAAATAAGAATTGGAACGAAATTAACAGATATTCGTTTTACAGGATGTTAGTGGAAATATTACCTTGAAAAGAGATGGAGTGATAAGAATTGCAGAGGGATTCCATACATTTCTATATAATAGTATTATAATAAATAACTTTATAAATAGAAATAATGAAACACCTCAGCAGCATGGAAAGAGACGAAGCAAAAGGATGAGATGAGTGAAAAGTAGTTCATTCAATAATAGATGCTGGACTTAGTACTTATATTGTCTTACAGCTTCGAAAACTTTATATCTAAATAACGAAAAAGGGAAACACAAAATTCCTTGAAAATTACCTCACAATAAGGTTACTCTCGGTAGTAATTTATTAATTATTTAAAAGGGTCATAATTAAGGCCGATCATATCCGAATATAACAAATCACTGTAAATGGGATTTATAGACTATGAGAAAGATTTTGATTTTGTCAAAACTTCAGCAGTAATAAAAACCCTTTAAGGCAAGGTATAGAGGAATCCTATATTAAAATACTGGTACTACAACAATCCTAAAACTACAGATAGTATAAAAAATCCAATTAAGAAAGGAGTTACACAGGGATAACTCCATCTCTCCTGAACTATTCACAGCATACCTAGAAGAAGTTTTAAGAATTTTGATTGGAAAAATATAAGAATTAGCAATAATTATAAATACCTTAAAAGCTGGAAATTTTCAAATAACATAGTTCTCACAACGAATCCTAATAGGAATTTCAGAAAATGAAACAAGATTTGAATACAGAAAGCAGAAATGTATATATATATATATATATATATATATGTGTGTGTGTGTGTGTGTGTGTGTCATCATCATCTCCTTCTACGCCTATTGACGCCAAGGGATCCGGTTAGATTTCGCCAATCGTCTCTATCTTGCGATTTTTATTCAATACTTCTCCATTTATCATCTCCTACTTCACGCTTCATAGTCCTTCATGTCTGTGTGTACGTTCTTCTTAAGATTGTGAGAAAAAAAAATCTTTCCGAGAAAGCAAACATAAAATAAAACTTCGATTTTTTTCAGTGAAAGAAGCTATATGAGTTTTGATAGAATGATTGTTTGAAAAGAATTTTCTTGTAATGAGAATAATTTCAATTAGACGTCAAAAACCATTCAACGATGAAGGTTATTGAATTACTGAGCATACAACGGAATTTGAAGGAAAAAAGCTCTTTGTGGCTTCAAAAGCATCATATTCGATTTCGAAAGTTTTCTTTAGTTATTCATATCTATAATGCATGCAATAAATGCCAAAGGACTAAAGATTGTAGAAAATTTTGCATTAATAAAAACATAAAAAATATTTAGAGTTGATTTTAGATTAAATCACATATAGATATGAACAAAATTATTATTCTTATGCACAAAAGGAATCTATTTTCCCAGTACCTAATCGATAAAAATTGAGAAGTTTTATACATGAATTTTGAAAATTATCAAAATAATCAAGATACTGTAGCAAATAAAAAAAAAAATGTCACTGATGTCTATGCAGAATCAACTACAGAACTGGTTTTCAGAGTTATCAGTAGTTCTCGGACAGTCGAATGTCTAAAAGCATTTTAACCTCCAAGCCAGAATTCGCCTCAAAGGGTAAACATTGTGATCACGTTCCAACTTTGAAGAGGAATCGAAATTTATTGGTGAAGTTTTTGCAATAAAATCCAAATGTGTTTTTATCACAGCCCTCATCCCGGAGACCGGGAATCAAAAGTAAGCTTTTTGCTAGAAAATGAGAGAGAGAGAGAGAGAGAGAGAGAGAGAGAGAGAGAGAGAGAGAGGTAAAAAGAAGATTCTATTTTATGACGCATTCTAATTTCCTTTACCAGTATTTTTACGACCGTTAACTGTGTACTTTATACTTTAGAACGTTCAAACACACGAACACACACGATCATACACACAATTGGACAAACATGCACACACACACTGCGTGTGTATATATATATATATATATATATATATATATATATATATACATATATATATATATATATATATATAGATTTGTTAAATATAATTTGGATATCTTGGCCATAACTGAAACACAGTGTAAGGGGATTGGTATAGAAATATTGGACCGAGACAATATATATGAATTATCTACTCCGGAAGAGCAGATTGAGTTAGGAATGAAGCGGTAGTAATGATGATGACACCACGAGCAGCAAAGGCATTGAAGGAATGAGGAGCTTTGAATAGTAGTGTTATTTACAAAGCAGTGCAATGTGACTAATATAGTTTGCTATGCACCAACACATGATTCCCCTAAAGAAAGGAAATGTGAATACTATGAAGAACGGCAGAGTGTAATAGATCCTAGAGAGAGATATGAAAATTGTAAGGATTGTAAGTAGGTCAAGGACGGTGGCTCCTCAACATCTAGATCTCAGTATTGATAATGTTTCTTTAAATTTGTGTGACTCTTTTAAAATTTTAGGTGTGATTCTCGACAGCAAATTTACTTTTGAGAAACACATTAGGTCTGTGTCTTCTTCAATTGCACAAAAAATTTGCTTATTGAGAAAGTCTTACAAGATTTTCGGTGATCAATCTATTCTGAAGAAGTGTTTTAATTCTTTCGTTCTACCTTGTTTTGAGTATTGTTCTCCTGTCTGGTCTTCAGCTGCTGATTCTCATCTGAATTTGTTGGACAGAAACTTACGGTCTATTAAATTGCTTTTTCCTGATCTAGATATTAATCATAGGCACCGTCGTTCAATTAGTTCATTATGCATGTTGCATAAGATTTTTCATGACTCTGACCATCCTTTACATTCAGATCTCCCTGGACAATTCTATCCTGTTCGTAATACTAGGCAGACAGTTAATTCTAATAACCAGGCCTTCTCCATTATTAGGCTCAATACTACATAGTATTCTAAAAGTTTTATTCCAGCTGTTATTAAGTTGTGGAATGATCTTCCTAATTGGGTAGTTGGATCAGTAGAACTTCAAAAGTTCAAAGTTGGAGCAAACGTTTTTATGTTGACCAGGCTGACATGATTCTTTTTATAGTTTATATATGACATATCTGTTTTTGACTTTGTTAATAGTTTATATATGACATATCTGTTTTTGACGTTGTTAATAGTTTATATAGGACATATCTGTTTTGACGCTGTTACTGTTTTTAGTATGATATATTGTCAATATATTCTCATTATTTATTCATTTCCTTATTTCCTTTCCTAACTGGGCTATTTTTCCCTGTTGGAGCCCTTGGGCTTAGAGAACCTTGCTTTTCCAACTAGGGTTGTAGCTTGGCTAATAATAATAATAATAATAATAATAATAATAATAATAATAATAATGATAATAATAATAATAATAATAATAATAATAATAATAATAATGACTTCAATGCTAAAGTTGGAAGGACTAATCAAGGTAAAGAAAATGGGATAGATATCAGGGATACACTTTTCCAACACAAGGAAATCGACAAATATACATGGACTTCACCATGTGTTAATTACATAAAAATCAAATATGTCACAGACCATTATTAATGAGAGAAGGGGGACTCTGAGAAATGTAAGAAGCTATAGAGGTGCAAATATTGGTAATGATCACCAGCTCCTCATTACCACACTAAAACTAAAACTGAAAGCGCCCAACAGATATGCAATAGAATACCTAGGTTTGATAGAACTAAGATTCTAGATGAGTACAGAAAAACCTTAGGAGTTGAAAGTAGGAATTTAGTTGAAATCTTAGAGACTTCAAAATGATTGTTGTGCTATTATGGAACATATATCAGTCAGTTGGTAGTGAAAATTTATGATTTGAAGTTACAGAGAGAAAACCATGGATATCAAATGATACTTGGAATACTATAAAAAGGAGACAAAACATAAATTGATTATTGAAAGATTTCGAAGAGTAATGAAAATTACAAGGTAGAGTATGATAAGCATTGTATTCATAGTGAAATCAAACGAAATGTCAGGAATAACTGGAGAGATTATTTAGACAGGGAAGCAGATGAGGCTGACACATCTATGAATTCAGGGAGTGGTTATGGTGTAAGAATTGCTCATAGAACTATTAATGAAATCTCTACTGGGGAAAAGAAGTTGCCTATTATTATTATTATTATTATTATTATTATTATTATTATTATTATTATTATTATTATTATTATTATTATCATTGTTATTAGATAAGCTACAACCATAGTTAGAAAAGCAGGATCCTACAAGCCCAGGAGCCCCAACAGGGAGAGTAGCCCAGTGAGGAAAGGAAACAACGAAAAATGAATAATTTAAGAACAGTAACAACATTGAAATAAATATATTCCATATAAACTTTAGACACTTGAACAAAACAAGAAGAAGAGAAATTAGATAGAACAATGTGTCTGAGTGTACCCTCAAGCAACAGAAGTCTAACCCAAGAGAGTGAAAGACCACGGTACAGAGGCTGTGGCACTACCCTAGACTAGACACGTGTTATTTTGGAGTGTCCTTCTCCTAGAAGAGCTACTCATCATAGCTAAAGAGACTCTTCTACCCTTACCAAGAGGAGAGTAGCCAATGAAAATTTTAGTGCAGTAGTTAGCCACTTTTGGGGAAGAGGTTTTGTTTGATAATCTTACTGTTGTCAGGGGTATGAGGACACAGGAGAATCTGTAGAGGATAGGCCAGAGTATTCGGTGTAGGTAAATGGAAATGGAACCGTAACCAGAGAGAAGGATACAATGTAGGACTTTCTGGCCAGTCAAAGGACTCCATAACTCTCCAACGGTAGTATCTCGCTATGTGGCTAGTGTCCTGGCTTACCTACTACCTTTAAATATACCCATCAAAAAGAGAGATGGATCTATTATAAACATATACAATGAATAAAGGCAACGCTGAATGGAACACTTCAGTGAGGTCATGAATAGGAGATGTGTAGGGAATAATCAGATTGATATACCTGGAGCTGTTGTCAGTGAATAACTGCTGAGACAATATTGGCCGAAAATGAAGTGACTCCTAGGATACTTAAAAGGTAAATTTGTAGAATCTGGCGTATAGAAGACAGGACCTGATGAGTGGGAGCAAAAAGAAGAGATATGAATAATTGCAATAATAACAGAGGCATCACAATTGCGCCAAATGTCTTGAAAATATAAAGTATGCTAATTCAAAAGATACAAGGGTGAAATGCGCATAATATAGTAATTGATATATACGCATATATATATATATATATATACACACACACACATATATATATATATATACATATATATATATATATATATATATATATATATTGTATATATATATATATATATATATACACATATATGTATATATATATATATATATATATAATCTGTTATATCACCTACTCATTTGGTAGCAGTAAACAGTTCTTAATCAATAAGCTTTAAACATTATACCTTTGTAAGAACTTTTTTTTTTTTGCTCTGTTTTGTTGTGGATATCTTTCAAATCCGCGCATGTATCTAATCAAAAAATTTAAGAAATTAAAGTTTCTTCCCCGATATGAAATAATACCTGGTCTATGCTCTATTGTCATTATTTTTTTCCCAATAATTTCTTAATTTGGCATAATTGCTTGTTTTTTTCTCTCTCTCTCTGGAAGCCCTAAAGCAATAGTTATTGATGTCTACTTTAGCTTTTGGCAACGTTAAGAATTTCGTAAGGAAATCTGTCATATGGCAAAGTAGTCCGTATACAAACAATATTCTATCATAATCATTGATTAATTTCAAATAAAATTATGAAATTACAACTGAAAATTTATTTCAGTTGTGAAGTTAATTTTCATGAATAGCACTGAACTTTTAGTTTCACTATTTCGGTTTTTTTTTTTTTTTTTTTCCTTTTTTTTTTAATCACATTTTTAGATTAGGTCGTGCACTTTCTTGCTAACAATATATAAGATGATAGAAACTTTTATTCAGACTTTAGAAATTGAGCTACTCGAATAACAACATAGTAACAAGGGAAATAATACACATTATTTATTAGATATTAAATAACTTTGAACCTACATATCTTTTACTACCTTTACATTGACAGTTTAATTGATCACGAAAACCAAACCTCAGAATTGCAATAAGTAAGGATACTAACATGTCACAAATTCTTCTTCTTTTTTGTCTCCATCTTTTGCCACTTCTATGTGGGGTCAATGTTTCTGTCCAGCGTTCTCCATCTACCTCTGTCCCACATTTCATCACCGGTTAATCCCTTTGATTGAAGGTCATCCTTGATACAGTCCATCCACCTTTGTTCTGGTCTCCCTTTCCTTCTCGTTCCTTGTACCTCCATTTCCATGACTCTCCTCCTAATGTACTGTTCATCTCTTATTATTATTATTATTATTATTACTTACTAAGCTAAAACCCTAGTTGGAAAAGCAGTATGCTATAAGCCCAGGGGCTCCAACAGGGAAAATAGCTCAGTGCGGAAAGGAAAAAAGGAAAATAAAATATTCTAAGAAGAGTAACAACAATAAATATCTCCTATATAAACTATAAAAACTTTAACAAAACAAGAGGAAGAGAAATAAGATAGGAGAGTGTGCTCGAGTGTACCCTCAAGCAAGAGAACTCTAACCCAAGACAGTGAAAGGCCATGGTACAGAGGCTATGGCACTACCCAAGACTAGAAAACAGTGGTTTGATTTTGGAGTGTCCTTCTCCTAGAAGAGCTGCTTACCATAGCTAAAGAGTCTCTTCTACCCTTACCAAGAGGAAAGTGGCACTGAACAATTACAGTGCAGTAACCCCTTGGGTGATGAAGAATTGTTTGGTAATCTGTGTTGTCAGGTGTATGAGGATAGAGGAGAATATGTAAAGAATATGCCAGACTATTCAGTGTGTATGTAGGCAAAGGGAAAATGAACCGTAACCAGAGAGGAGGATCCAATGTAGTACTGTCTGGCCAGTCAAAAGACCCCATAACTCTCTAGCGGTAGTATCTCAACGGGTGGCTGGTGCCCTGGCCAACCTACTACCTACTACCTTCTCATGATATGACCATTCCACCTCAGTCTGCTTTCTTTGATCTTATCTGGCAGTTCTCTAACTCCTGTGGTACCCCTAATTACCTCATTCCGTATCTTATCTCATCTTGTCACCCCATGCACCCATCTTAACATTCTCATCTCGGCCACATCCATCTTCTTCTCTTCTGTCTTCTTTATTGCCCACGTCATAACTCCATACATCATTGCCAGTTTCACAACTGTCCTTTGCACTTTGCCTTTCAACTTAACCACTATTTTCCTATCGCATAGTACTCCACGCACTTTTTTTCCAATTCTTCCATCCTACTTGTATTCTATTGTTTATTTCTGCCCCCAGATCACCATCCTCTGCAACTGTTGATCCTAAACATCTGAAGTTTTCAACTCTTTTCAATCTGTCTCCTTGTAAAGTAACTTCCCCATTCTCCCCATTTTTACTGCTGATCTTCCATTTGGTAAAGATAGACATATGTATGATTAATAAAAAAAAAAAACAAATCTTAACATGAAGATGGAAAATACTAACAGAAGAGAGATAATATTAATTCTTATTAACTATTCTCCGGGATCATATTAGGTGTCATAGATTGTATTCTGAACACTGAACCATTTGCTAAACATTTCTGTCAAAAAATAGTGTGTTTTTCTTCAATACCTCCCATGCTAATTTTTTTTATCAGAATACTACTTTGACATAGCACTCAGTAGTCTTTGCCCTAATTTTTCATACTAGCATTGCATTTTTAAATCTCTAATTAAGGTGTTTACTCCTGTACTAAAGCGTAAGTCAAGTGATTCCGGTGAGTAGGTATAGCTATTCAAATACCTAAATTCCCCCGTTCATGCCCTCTCTTTCCCCCTCCTTCTTGATCCTCCTCCTATCCCTCCAGTAACCACAATTTCTAGTCTCTCCGGTGTCGCTCACTGTACCTTTTCTGCAAACTGTTATATTTGTTATTAACTAATAGAATGGATATGTTGGATTCTTAGTATAATTCTTATTAATATTTCATTATATTGTTTTATTTTGTCCCCGTGTTTAAGGAGTTTATAGCCTTTATCCTATTTATCCAACTTGATGAACCTACCCTTCAAAAGGAATAAAGCTTGGGTTTAGATATCTGAATCTTTTGTAATTGTATGATGGCTCTTAAGCTGTATTATGAGATTGAATTTGGGTTATCTTTCCAAGTTGTTGCAGTATGTCACACAAAACTTTAAGAATTTAAGAAGCCCTCAGGTCAGGTTCATCGAGTTGGATAAATAAAACATTATAAAATATCAATAAGAATTGTAATAAGAATCCATCATATCCATTCTATCATTTATTAACAAATAGAGCAGGTTACAGAAAAAGCAGAGTAAGCGACCGCGGAAAGACTAGGAATTGGGATTACTGGAGGGATAAGAGGAGGGTAAAAAAAGAGGGGAAAGGAGTGGGGGGATGTGGGAGTGTATGTATTCAATTTGCTTTACCTACTTACACAATTCACTTGGCTTAAGCTTTATTAGGACAAGAGTAAACACCTTAACTGATGAGATTTGAAAAGCATTATCTTATCAAAAATTAGGGGGAGGTCTATAGAGTGCTGTGTCAAAGTATCATTCCGATCAAGTAATTAATATGGGAGATAATGAAGACAAAACATTTTTTCTTCCAGAAATGCATAGTAGTCGCATTACCCAATGTCTCACCTTCACAACGTCAGTTGTGACATATTTCAATTTTTTTTCTCACTTTTCAAATCGAAGCCAAATATATAAATCTCTAATGTACCCTATCAAACTGATAACCCAATATATATATATATATATATATACAGATATATATTTATTTATATACATATATATATATATATATATATATATATATATATATATATAGATATATATATATATATATATATATTTATTTATATACATACATATATATATATATATATATATATACTGTATATATATATATATATATATATACTGTATATATATATATATATATATATATAGATATATAGATATAAAATATGATATATATAAATATATATATATATATATATATATATCATATTTTATATCTATATATATATATATATGTATATATATATATATATATATACAACGTTGGGAATAGAATTAATTTAATGCTGTCTGGAAGAGAGAGTTATTATAACCCAATCTTGATGTTTTCTCTGAGAGTAGTAACATCTTAAGACATACAACTTTTTCATTTTCATATAATAATTTTTGTACTATCTAGTCAATAAGGATTAAGTAGGGCAAATGAATGATATTTGCATTGCTAATGTGATCAGCGTCTTATTGATCTAATCCCAAGATCTTACACTAAAAATTAAACCTTCAATAATATATCAGATGCTCATTTCATTTATACTTCTAACGCAACAAGTGAATATCTATTATTTGATAAAAAAACCAATATTGTAATTCATGATATCAATATTGACCTTTGTAATTGTCCTCTATTTATAATAATTGACCCTGACCCAAAATTATGACCGAAGCAACATTAAAGATTATTGTCAATTTGTCATGGACATTACATGTATTTTTTCATCGATATGAACCGAAATTTGTATATGTCCTATAGAAAAACTTTTAGTTGAACCAATAACAGCACGTTATGACAAGAATCGTGCAAATGAAGAAACAAGAATAAATTTTGACAAATTTGTTCTCCAAATAACCCTAATCAGACCTGGCTTATTTGCAAATTGAATATCCAAGATGGCAGCCATATTTTTTTTTCCTTTTTTTTTTCTTTTTTAAGACACCACCCAAATAAAAGGACCAAAGTTAATGTTTTGTTAGATATATTTGCAGGTGTCCGATTTTATGACCTTGTGACGAGCTGAGAAAGGCTGTGACTAAGGCAGGATGAAAGAAACTGAGTAACTTTATCACAGAACATCAGTTTATATATACATAAAGTCCAGGCAAAAAGGACATAAAAACATAACAGGCAATTTCATGTTCAACTGACAACCGGTTCTGTTAACAGTTAAAGGTAAGAAAAACAGACATAGTTTATTCAGGTCCCTGTCTGTGCGAAGGGAGAGCAATGATACAAAGCATAATATATACACAAAAAGAGAAATGTCATTACTATGTACGATCATGTGTCATATGGTTGGTACATGGCTCCCCCTGTATAAATGACATAGTGTACATGTTAAATAGGGCCCCCTGATCTAGAGAGGCAAACTGTAAGTGTGTCATCTGGCAGGAGATATGCAGGTTTTAGATTATCAATGGAGACCCAGTCTTCTTTGCCACGAATGTTTAGTAGGAATGCTTTCGGACTGCGTCGGATCACAAGGAATGGGCCTGTGTAAGGGGGCGTTAGCGGTGGCTTGCTAGTGTCGTTGCGTAGGAAGACGTGCGTTGCAGAGTGCAAATCTGCCAGTATGTGATGCTTCCCTGGGGGCTTGTAAGTCTGGCGGCATGGAGTAAATTTCCCCACATTGTGACATAATGCGCTGGAGATCATCGGAGTAGGTTGCAGAAGGAAAAAATTCGGCAGGGATGACCAACGGTTCACCATACACCATTTCAGCTGCTGAGACGTCGAGAGCGTCTTTAGGAGTGGTCCTTAGTCCCAGGAGGACCCATGAAAGCTAAGTAAGTAAGTTGGAATCCTTGCAGCAGGACATCAAAGCTGATTTTAGGGTGCGATGAAAACGTTCAACCATTCAATTGACACCAGGGATGTAGGCCGTTGTCTGATGTAGGGTGATGCCCAGGAGATTTGCTAATGATATCCACAATTGAGAGGTGAAAGTGGTACCCCTGTCAAAAGTAATATGCTCAGGGATACCAAATCTTGCAATCCATCCTGAGAGTAAGGCAGACGTTGCAGTTTCCTTGGGAATGGCTTCAGGCCAACGAGTGGAACGGTCGATGACGGTAAACATGTAATGATGTCCTTGTGATGTGGGTAGGGGCCCTACAATGCCGATGTGAATGTGGGCGAAACAATGCTGAGGTTGAGAAAAGGTGCCCACTCCTGAATCCGTGTGTCGATGTACTTTGGAAGTTTGGTAAGAAGTACTGGAGCGGACCCAATCCTTAGCATCCTTAGAAATGCCGTGCACTAGAACGGCACGAGGGATGTGAAAGGCCATGAATGAAATCAAACACGTGTCGGCGCATGGGAGCAGGAATCCAAGGTCGCAGTCTACCAGTACTGACGTCACAGAGGAGGGTGGTGTTGGAGTCGTTGTGGGGTATGTCTTCCCAACAGAGGGATGTGCAGGATGTCTTACATGCTTGATACTTTGGATCCTTTCGTTGGGTTTCAGCCAAGGCGTTGTAATCCTATCCTAGTTGAACGTCAGCCAATGTGTTTCTTGACAGGCCATCGGCAACGTGATTCATTTTCCCAGGGACGTGTTGAAGGGTGCAATTGTATTCAGCCACGGCGGAGAGATGTCGGCATTGACGGCCGGACCAAGCATCAAACTGTCGAGTGAAGGCGTGTACCACAGGCATGTGGTCTGTGCAAAGGACGAAGGGCATACCTTCTAAGAAATGGCGAAAGTGACGGACAGCAAAGTGCACCGCCAGCAATTCACGATCATAGATAGATTAACCCGATTCTGCCTTGGACTTTTTTCTGCCGAAGAAGACCAATGGGCGGGGTGAGCCGTTGACCACCTGTTTGAGTACTGCACCATTAGCGACGTTACTGGCATCAGTGGAGAGAAGGAGATGGGCATAAGCAATGGGAAAATTGAGAGCAGCAGCGGTTGATAGGGCCTTCTTTGCATTGCAGATGGCTGCTTCTCGAAGGGGACCTCACTTCAGGTCTTTTGGCTTGCCATTGAGGGAGGCGTAGAGGGGAGAAAGAGGACGGCAATGGCTGGTAGAAAATGGTAATAATAGTTGATCATGCCCAAGAATTACTGCAGAGCTTCGACGTTCGAGGGTGTGGGGAAGTTCTGAACGGCTGCTACCTTCGACGGAAGGGGATGGAATCCTTCAGGAGTAATGCAGTACCAGAAAGACGACACTTTATTGGCGCCAAAGGTACACTTGTCGTATCGGACTACAAGGCCGTTTTATTGAGGAAGAGAACACAAGTATGTCGTCCACATAACATACACAGAACGGGAGGGCCCCTAAGATGCCATCCATGAAACGTTGAAAAGTGGCTCCAGCATTATGAAGGACAAAACAGGAGTAATTGAAGGTGTATGTACCAAACGGAGTGGTGATGGTGTTCTTGGTGATGTCTTCTGGGTTCATAGGCACCAGATAATACCCCTTCAGGAGGTCAAGCGTGGAAAAAACCTTCACTTTTTGCAGGTAAGAGGTTATGTCAGCAATGTTTGGGAGGGGGTAGTGATCTGGTTCTGTTTGTATGTTCAGGTGCCTGTAATCCCCGCAAGGATGGAGGGCGCCCTCTTTCTCCAGAACGATGTGTAAGGGTGACGACCATGGTCTGGAGGCCTTTTGGCAAAGGCTCATTTCCTGAATTTCGGGGAACGTCTGTTTGGCGGCTGCCAATTTTGCGAAGACTGGGAGTCCCGTCATCTTTATATGGGTGTAAATACCGTGCTTGGCAGGAACCGTGCTTGTTTGGCGGAGTTCTGGACGGAAAACTTCCGAGTACGACGTTAGGAGGTGGGCGTAGGCATCCGTGGGTGCGCTGATGTGGAGTGTGAGGTTAGAGGGGAAAGGTTGAAGAGGTGTCGACAAGTACGAGTCTGCGTTGACCAATCGTCAGTGGGCGATATCGTCCAGAAGGTGGAATTGAGAGAGGAAATCCGCGCTGAGGATTGGCAATATGAAATCAGCAACGAGAAACATCCAATTAAATTTACTGTTTCCAAACGATAATGTGAGGCTCTCGTAACTGAAGGTGGGTATTGCAGATCCGTTGGCAGCTACCAGGCTGATGTCGGCAGACATAGACAGACTACGTCGTGTCCTGAAGAGTTCCCTTGGCAAAAGAGAACGACAAGACCCGTGTATAACAAAAATCGCACGCCCGTTCCTGCATCATATAAAAAGAAAAGATTAGAAACATGGGAGGCCACCGCCACGAGCGATGGCCTACTTACACGTATTTTGGCCGCTGACAATCCATGGCAAATTTCTTCGCAGCTGCCCCAAATCTGTAGTGGTAGTAGAAAATCTGCGGTCGATGGGCAGCAGTAAGTGGCTGTAGAAGTCGTTGCTTGGGGCGCGTGTGAGTGGTGGGTGATGGGTGGCTTTGTCGCCGCTCAGGCACGTCACGGGGTAGTAATGTATGTCCTACGGCATTCACGTCAGTTTCGGTTGACGTTGAATAGGCGTCCTCTTTGTCAGGAGTGAAGACGTCGATGGCGGTCTTGAAGGTCATGTAGTGGCTGTCCATATGGGCGTCGGTTTTGGTCATCAAGTCCTTTACGGGTAAACTATTGACATTGGGTATGGCAGCGCATACAGGTTCGGGTAAACGGCGTATCCAAAGGGCACAAAGTAGGTTCACCTCACGAGGATAGCCGTCTGCAGCAGGTTGTAGGTGAGCGATACTGTTTTTTTTTTCCCTGAGTGCAAGCGATGCACTTTGGTCCCCCAACGGTCGTTGAGAGAGCTGAAATACCTTCGCTATACTGGCGGATGGCAATGGCGAGTACTGCTGCAGAAGGTAAGTATTAAGGGTGTCATACGATATTGGGGTGTCTCCGTGTTCATAAAGCCAGTCGGATATTTCTAGGAACGTGTCCTCTGGTATCACTGCGAGAACATAACCTGCTTTGGTGGTTGAGCAAGTCACGCCCTTGATGCAGAACTGGGCTCCTACGCACTGAAATCAAACAAACGCCTTC
>NC_090732.1:32892951-32902951 GCF_036898095.1 Palaemon carinicauda | reverse complement strand
TTTTCCTTTTTCTTTTCTTTTTAGTATTGTTATGCCGTCAAACCAATATTAAGGCAGGGAATCAATAATATTATGAATCTCATTTCTCCGTCAAATCAGTTGAATGGCAGCCCTTTGTACAGATTGTTTTTACAGTAAAGTATAATGACTCCAGTTATCTCGAAGTAAACATGATGAATAACAATAGAGTAGGAGATGGGGTAAATCAAAGGAAAAGTAAAACGAAGAACAGAATATGTGCAAAGGTTTGTTTTGCTTTAATTGTCTATTTTTCGTTCACTTTAGGTTTATTTACATGTTTTACATACTAATCGATGTGTACTGTACCCAGATAAATCGGGTCAATAATTATAGTGAACAAAAGCGCTACATAATATAGTATATATATATATATATATATATATATATATATATATATATATATATATATATATATATATATATATATATATATATATGTGTGTGTGTGTGTGTGTGCGCGCACGCGCGTGTGTGCGTATTTATAAGCAGAGTAGCATTTATGATTTTGAAATAGGTCTGCAGTTGATTCGAGATTATCTCCCATATATCACTGGGCAAAAATTGGACCTTTACATTTTACATATCCCAGACAAATATTATGTTCGTATATTGAGGTAAACATGCAAAGTATATTTTTCAATCAGCCTATGTTCCCAGTTGATGTTGAAATACTGAAAAACTGTTTCTATTTCATCTTGTGTATTACTTTATATAAAATCGTGTGTGTGTGTGTGTGTGTGTGTGTGTTTGTGGGTGTGTTTATGTGTTTGTGTGTGTGTGTGTGTTTATGTGTGTGTGTGTTTGTGTGTTTGTGTGTGTGAAGAAGCACCTGTAATATTCTCACATTAAGTTAACAACATACAACTACTAACTTCATCTTATGCATAGGTATTCTAGTAATGTTTTTGGGATTCTCATTTCTACTCCCAAGATATTAGTAACATATTCTATAGAGGGATCAATAACTGACAGTTACTGAGTTCAAACAATTCCTTTACCTATATTTCTAACTTTCGCTCCTAAAGTTTCAAGTGTTATTATCACTTACTTTACTCTTACATGTGTAACCCTCCTGACTTACTTGTACAGGGAGTTAGAAAATTAGCAGAGTTACGATGAGGAGGTGTAGAGAAAAGTAGTGAGGGAAGAACGAAGGGGAGAGATGTAGATGGAAAGAAAGATGTGGAAGAGTAGAAGAGGAAAGTAGGACTGAATGATAAAAAAAGAGGGATGGAGACGGTTGGTGTAGAAGATGAGTATCAAGGGAAAGAGGAGAGGGAGGTAAGGTTGAAGGCAACAAAGGAATTGTCTTAGAAAAATAAATACTTTCCAATTGTGTACTTGTTTTTCGTAACAGTTAGACCGAGAGTTTCCTAAAAAAAAATAACGTATTTACCCTGTATCTGTTTTTTCTCTATTATCGGATGTTTTTTTTTTTCTCATTTTTTCTTTAACATTCTGCATCATGAAAGGCCTTATTTTTTAATGCAGTGAGGCTTTCTTATTTTACAATATGTTTTTTTAAATCCTTCATCACTAAAATATAGATTAATGTTGCGGTGGCCGATTTGGTAACATCCCTGACTGGTGCTCGCTAGATTGGGATTCAAGTCATGCTCAAACTCATTAGTCCCTTTTGTCGCTGCAACCTAACCAACCTGCTGAGTCATGAGCAACCATTGCCTGGCCCTCTCTGTTCCTAGTTTGGATGGAGAGGGCCTTAGGCGCTGATTATATGTATATTTGATCAGTCTCTATTGCATCGTCCTGCTTTCTACGGCAATGTCACTGTCTCTTCCCACTGCCATTTTTGAGCGACCTTTAAACCTTTAAAGGATATTTTGACTGTTCAACTATTTCAAGACTACCTCTGCTCTTTGTTTACTTGTCACCGTGCTGGTCATTGGTAGCATTTTAAAATAAATACAAATATTTAACCACAATCTTCTTTCCTTAAAACTAGGAAAATACATTGCTAAGTACTTAAAGACTATCTTCCTAATTACTGTTGCTCAACAATATATCAATTAATTTTTTTTTTTTTTTTTTTTTTTTTTTTTTTTTTTTTTTTTTTTTTTTTTTGTAAAATAGAAACTATGAAGTCGTCTGACTGATTGGCTGGCTGTGGGTGTATTATCAAACCACTGTAATGTACTGTTCCAAATAATGCTGCCAAGAAAAGGGATTACAAAAGATACGGTTACTGTGGCTTTTACAAGTTACCTGTAAATGTTTTGAAACTTTCTGCTGTTTATTATTCATAACTAAAAAAAGAATCCTAATAAATCTTTGATATCTATTTTTCAAATACACAATAACATAGAGTCATTATCAACAATATACACATATACACATATAAATATGAAAATATTATTGAATAAATGGTAGTTATGCTAGTGAATCGAAACAAAGGTAAACTTGTAAAATCAACGTAACATTAATCATAAACAACTAAAACTACTACTACTACTACTACTACTACTACTACTACTACTACTACTACTCCTGCTACTATAACTACTACTACTACTGCTGCTGCTGCTGCTACTGCTGCTATTGTATGGCTAATACCTCTTCCACTGCCAGAGGATTTGTGGCCATAAACAATCTTAATATTTCAAAACATGTTTGTTGTTGCCACCAAGAATAACAATCATAATAATGATCATCAAACAACTATAATGAAATGTCATAATGTTAGTGATACAGAAACAACATTATTATATCAGCATTAGAGCGGCAACATTTACAATTGTTATAAATTAATAGTATAAAAAAAAAAATATTGTAATTCACAACTAATGGTAAAAATTTTGAAAACAATTCATATCTAAATTATTAAAGAGAAGGGTGCCAGAATAAGCTTTGTAGTAACACTTTCAAGCAATGTATCCTAAGATTCCAAATGAACTTGAACATCGGTTTCCTTTCGAGTCATTTACAGTTCAATTTTAATTATATATAAATATTGTTAGCATATGGCATCTTGGCATTGCTCAATAATGTACATTATGGCAGTTTGTTAACCCTTATATTAACTGTAAATTGAATAGCTTGGTGGCTTTGAAAGGCATAAAAACATATTTGTTTAAAAAAAATTAAATGTCACCTGGCCCTACAGATTCAAACCGCATAAACCAAGATACTCATAAGCCTATTTTGAGTCCCAGTCCACCCAGGCTGTTTGATCAAACACACGCACACGCCTATATATATATATATATATATATATATATATATATATATATATATATATATATATATATATATATATATATATATATATATATATATATGTATATATATATATATATATATATATATATATATATATATATATATATATATATATATATATATATATATATATATATATATATATATATATATATATATATATATGTATATGTATAACAGTATATATATATATATATATATATATATATATATATATATATATATATATATATATATACATATATATATATACATATATATATATATATATATATATATATATATATATATATATATATATATATATATATATATATATATATATATGGTAGGGAGGCGTGGAGCTAAGGATCAACCACTAAAGAACGTGGTGTAATCAAAAGGTGAAAAACCATTGATTTAAACTTCGCGAGACTATTCATAATTCTTTTCTTCAGAGGTATGTGAAAATGTGATAAGGAACATTACGGTTAGATACACTGTTAAAAATTGGCCTTAGAATAGGATATAAATCTTGGAACAAGTGTTGCCACGCATTCCCGGTTTAAAAAAAAAAATATATATATATATATTTTCGTAAAGTAGTGATATTATGGTCACCAACCCAATAAAAATGATAACAAAGTAAGGTAAAGATTACGTTCGCCTGTATTTTACTGAAATACGGATAAGAACAGTGTATTTTTTACGGAGGATTTCCGATCAAAAATGCTATTTTTTTCTTTTCTTTTTTTTTCTTTTTGTTTTTTACAATGTAGTGTGAGAAAATTTCAAAAAATTGTTTCACATCTAAATGTATAATCTTTGCATCATAGTATGCCTAATTACCTAAAGAAAAAATAAATAAGAATATGACTATAACTGTTTATTTTATGAATTTTCATATTTTCAAGTACAAAGGATTACCTGGTGGCAAACAAAAACTCACTTCGAAAAATGCAGTAAGATTTTTATTATTCCATTTTATATCAAATAACTTAAGACAATATATACCTTCACAAATGAGCTTATGGCGGAATATATTATACAGTTCGCCCTTCCCTCATGTATTAGATACGTTGTAATAAATCATGCATGGATACAACACATACATGGTTTACCTTATGTTATGCTCAACTATAATTAAATATTTATTCTTCCTATCGTACAGGGTATTCATATGGAAGAAATATATAATTCAACACCCAAACACCAAAAGGTAAGAAAATAAAAAATAAAAAATGACACGTCTTAAGTTGTGTATATGGGTATACAGTACATGCATTTCTTATTATATGTGTATGGATTCTGTTATCGAAGCAAATGTATTTTTGAAGAATCAATTTTCTACTGGCTGAATGTTATTTCAATTCGTTCTTCATATCATTATCTCTACTTTAAGAAAAAAGCTCTAAAACAACCTCGTGTAATTTCTATTATTTTTTATTGTGAACAAAACTCATTTTATCATATATATATATATATATATATATATATATATATATATATATATATATATATATATATATATATATATATATATATACATATATATATATATATATATATATATATATATATATATATATATATATATATATATATATATATATATGTATATATATATATATATATATATATATATATATATATATATATATATATATATATATATATATATATATATATATCAAATAAGCCATATATATTAATACATTAAAGTCTGGATTCTCTTAACGACCTCGGGATTAGAGCCCAAGGCTGAACCGTCCAAATACTATAATATCGGACCGGCGGGGATTTGAACCCTCGTCCAGGATATCTGTATGCCAATGACCATACCACTCTTCGTGGCTGAGTGGTATGGTCACTGGCATACAGATATCCTGGACGAGGGTTCAAATCCCCGCCGGTCCGATATTATATTATTTGGGCGGTTCCGCCTGGGGCTCTGATCCCGAGGTTGTTAAGAGAATCCAGACTTTAATGTACTGATATATATGGCTTATTTTAAATATGAAAGAAACACGTTTAAATGTGCAAAAATTTATCATATATATGTATATATATATATATATATATATATATATATATATATATATATATATATATATATATATATCTGTATATATATATATATATATATATATATATATATATATATACTATATATATATATATATATATATATATATATATATATATATATATATATATATATATATATTTCTATATATAGTATATATATATATATATATATATATATATATATATATATATATATATATATTCTATACATATATATATATATATATATATATATATATATATATATATATATATATATATATATATATATATATTTATATATTCTATATATATATATATAAATATATATATACATATATATATATATAGTATATATATATGTATATATATATATATATATATATATATATATATATATATACATATATATGTATATATATATATATATATATATATATATATATATACATATATATGTATATATATATGTATATATATATATAGATAGATATATATATATATATATATATATATATATATATATATATATATATATATATATAGATATATATATATATATATATATATATATATATATATATATATATATATATATATATATATATATATGTATATATATATATATATATATATATATATATATATATATATATATATATATATATATATATATATTCATATATATATATATATATATATATATATATATATATATATATATATATATATGCAATTCTAAAATTCTTGAATGGTTTCATACATATATTACAGACCATACATAGACACATAGCCGGAATCATGTATGCTATTCAAACTTATAAAGTCACTAAGGTGATGGCACTCAGTCGACTGTGAGTTTCAATACTTGGTGAGTTGGAAGAATTACACGACCTTGGCAAACTTCACTTCCATGAAGAGGAGTATCATGGGGCTTGAAGTTGACCATACTTCATGAAAAAAAATTGCTAATATTATGGTATGGTAGAAACATCCTCTAACATAGCCACAAGCATCAGTGCTCATGTACTACTAATTCAGCTCTCGCGTAAACTGTGAATTATCACAGGATTTCGTAATTATTCACTTAAATTTCTGATGAATTAAATAATTTGCCGTAAATATATTACTGAGGGAAGCCAAACAAAAAGGAAAATGAAGAGAATCTATATGTTTGTACGAAGAGGGAATTTTGGAAAGCATGAATTCTAGAATCAGTTCCATATAAAAACTGTCAATGTTATAAAAGACATAGTATTGTATCTGTTCATCCAAACTAATACATCAACGGACAATATAAATGAAATACATGAGAGAGAATTATCAATGTGACACTGAAGAATAAAAGAGGTAAATATATAAAAAAAGTGATAAAATAACATACGTATAAATAAATGAAGTAAATAAGAAAAATAAAAAGGAATGATCGTTGATAACAAGGAAGAGGGTGAATTTATAATAGAGAGAATAGGTTTGGAAGCAATGAAATCAGTGAATGGAAACTCTCAAATGTTTCTTAATGATATAAAGCACATAGAAAGTGACTGTTGTTAGATATTCCTTCATGGCATAGAAAAATTCCAGTTGCAAAATAAAATTTTGGCTATTCTTGAAATTCTCTTGGAATTACATTTAGATTTCAGAGTTTTAATAATAGAAATAAGTTTTAAAGACAATAACACAGCATAAAACGATTTGCCTACCAATTATGAATGCTACCTACCAACACCAAAAAGATTGTTTACAAAGTTGAAATTATGCAGGTCTTATTATGTAAAAGAAAAAGTACCACCATCGAAATATTACCAGCATTCACAACATAATAATCTCTCTCTCTCTCTCTCTCTCTCTCTCTCCTCTCTCTCTCTCTCTCTCTCTCTCTCTCTCTCTCTGAAGTACCATGGTTAACACCTTAAGTTCGATAACCACAAGAAGAAAAGTGTGCAATTGTTTGCAATGCAATTTAGTCTTTACTAAACAATTATAAACATAATACATTGCATATACATTCCATTTTTTTTATTTGTCTTCGCATTCAATGATGAAATTGAAAATTATGACGACTGATAATTTCAAAAGAAAATTATAAAAGTTTCTTGCATTTCGGTTTTTTTTTTTATTTGACCTATTTCATGTTTTCTTTTTTTTTTAATTGTACGACGAAGTTAAAATTGTACCAGGTTTCGGCACATTAAGCAAGGTCTGTAAGTGGAACTTGACACTTGCCAGGCATGATACTTACACGAGTCATAAATCTGTGACATTTCAGAGGTCATAGAACGAGAATCGTAGAATCAGAGAGCTTTTAACTTTGGATGCATCCGGGATCTCGATTGATGTCGAAAGTTGGGAAATATTTTGGCATGCAACTCGAGTCTTACGAATTTCTGTTTGGCTTTTCAACACCGTAGAAACGAGGCCATATAATACTGAGCTCGATTGATTACTATAATCCATATTGATAAAAAAAATACATGTTTTTATTTTAGGTCACTAATAAAATTAAATATATTCTACTCAATAGATCAGGAGGAAAATCCCCCCCCCCCGCCAATCTCTCTCTCTCTCTCTCTCTCTCTCTCTCTCTCTCCTCTCTCTCCTCTCTCTCTCTCTCTCTCTCTCTCTCTCTCTCTCTCTTTGTGTATGTGCGTGTGTCTGTGTAACGAGACCTCAATCCATATAGGCTCTTAGTACCAATTTTGATTACAAAGTAAAACCCATAATTGAAGTCTAAAGCTCATAGAACAACTGGACTCGCAAACAAGGAGGCTAATTTTATGATCACCAAGGAAAACGTTATTTTCATAGTTTTATTAAAAAACCCTCTTGAAAATATGAAAAATAATAAGATTAAAAAAAAAAAAGGCTATTTAGAAGCAAGAAAATCAGAGAATGGAAACTCTCAACTATTCATATATAAGACAGATATAATCTGACTGTTTTCCGATATTTTTTGATAGCATAGAAGTATCCCAGTTGCAGAATGAAATGTTGGCTATCCCTGCAAACATCTTGGAATTACATTAGGACCTTCTGAATCTAAATCTAAAAGAAATATGGTTTTAAAGACAATAACACAGCATGCAAGGATTTGCCTACAAATTATGAATGCTACCTACTAAGCCAGAAAAATTGTTTACAAAGTTAAATTATGCACGTCTATATATGTAAAAGAATAAGTTCACTCTGTACCACCATAGAAATATTACCAGCATTCACAACATATTAATCTCTCTCTCTCTCTCTCTCTCTCTCTCTCTCTCTCTCTCTCTCTCTCTCTCTCTCTCTCTCTCTCTCTCTCTCTCTCTCGGAATTATCATTGTTAACCCCCTGAGTTCGATTATCACAAGAAGAAAAGTGTGTAATTGGGTGCAATGCAACTTAGTCTTTATTAAATAAATAGAAACATAAAATATTGCATATACATTCCAATTTTCGTTTTATTTGTCTTCGCATTCCCTGATGAAATTGAAAATTATGACGCATGATAATTTCCAAGGATAATGATAAAAGTTTCTTTCATGTCGGTTTGTAGTTTGGTTCCAGCTATTTTATGCTGATTTGAAATATACGACAAAGTTGAAATTGGACCAGGTTTTGGTACATTAAGCCAGGTCTGTAAGTGAAACTTGACACTTGCCAGGCATGATACTTACACGAGTCATAAATCTGTGACATTTCAGAGGTCACAGGACGAAAATTGTAGAATCAGATAGCTTTCAACTTCCGATGCATCCGGGATCTGGATTGATGTCGAAAGTTGGGAAATATTTTGGCATGCAGCTCGAGTTTTACGAATTATTGCTCTGTATTTTAACACCGTAGACATGAGGACATATAACATTGAGCTTAATTGACTAATATAATCCATACTGGTAAAAGTAATATATGTTTATACTTTTTCGCAATACTATTATCAAATGTATTCTACTCAACAGATCATGAGCAAATTATTTTCTCTCTCTCTCTCTCTCTCTCTCTCTCTCTCTCTCTCTCTCTCTCTCTCTCTCTCTCTCTCTCTCTCTCTCTCTCTCTCTCTCTCTCTTTATGTTTGTCTGTGTTACGAGTCATCAATCCATAAATTATTAGTACCAATTTTGATTGCAAGGTAAAACCGGAAAGTAAAGGCTGAAGCTCATGGAGCAACTGGACTCGCAAACTTGAGGCTAATTTCATGTTCATCGTAGAGAACACAATTTTCATATCTTTATTAAAGACATATCACTTAAAAATAAATAGAAAGGAAAGATCGTTGATAACAAGGAGCAGGGTGAACTTACAATAAATAAAAGAGATTTGGAAGCTAGGAAATCAGAGAATGGAAATATTCTATTAGCACACACATCCCAACTCTTCGTTTTATTTGTTTCCGCCATTCCATGATGAAATAGAAAATTATGACGAATTATAATTTCAGAAGATAATTATAAAAGTTTATTTCATTTCGGTTTTTATTTTGGTTTGAACTATTTTATACTTATTTGAATTGTACCAGTTTTGGTACATTAAGTAAAGTCTGTGGGTGGAGCTATTGACATGTGCCAGCATGATACTTACACGAGTCATAAATCTGTGACATTTCTGGAGGTCACAGGACGAGAGTCGTAGAATCTGACAGCTTTCAACTTTGGATGCATCCGGGATCTCGATTGATGTCGAAAGTTGGGAATTATTTTACAAATTACTGCTTGTCATT
>NC_090732.1:32877951-32882951 GCF_036898095.1 Palaemon carinicauda | reverse complement strand
AAATTCTATAAATGTTATATTTCCCTCCAGCCTCGCACATTAAATTATAAGTTCTAATGCCTTTAATTGATATGTAATTAGTAGGTATATAGCAAGAAATTCCCAATTCCCATAAGAAGTCTTTTTTTTTTTTTTAATTGAATGACTTTGAACCTTTGTTCATGTCATACTGTCAATGAATTTGAAGATTTCAGCAGTGTTGAAGAAACAGCGCAATAAATGATAAAGTCAAGGATATGGTCTGACTGCAACTTGAAGAGGAAGTCAAAATTTATTCCATACTTTGCTGATTTCATGAAGATATATTCCATTATTTCGATGCATGCTTTCAAATTCAATATACCTATTAGGAGTGATATATATAGCTTAGGGAAAAAGAGATTCTTACATTTTTCATATCTCTAATCAATGATGGGATTGTTGAAATGTAGAGGTACTTCTCTATCATCTCAAAAGGCTAGTGTTACATCACCATCGAGAAAATCACCTGTGTGTACATTATATTTCTTGTGAAGAACATCCTTGGTGGGGCAAAACAAAATTCCACATTCACATGATGATGACTAGCTACTTGGTAAAATCAATATTACAACTACTATACAAACAAACTAATTCCCGTATCTCCTCACGGAGAAGTTGTCGGGATAGACACCGTCATAGCCGGGATAGCTGTGAGGGGACGCATTGGTAGCTGGGTGTTGTATATAGACCACTCATCCTCCTTCAGGATGCTAGCATCAGGTATGTAAGGAGAGCATCATTGGGAAGCAGATGCTCAGTGACCTCTTCTTTACCTCATTTGCTACTCACCTGAGACGGTGAGATTGATTGTGGCAATATTTTTTTGGAAACATATCCCTATACGTTTCTCTTTTATAGTCACTTTTCTAATCAGTCTAAATCATAGCCAATAAAAGCATATCCCTTTACGTTTCTCTTTTATAGTCACTTTTCTAATCAGTCTAAATCATAGCCAATAAAAGCTTCAATTATCTCAGTTTGCATAGACTTAGCATCATCATAATCCTCTGCCTCAACAACTTCACTAACCTTATAATCCATATCAATGGCAATATAACCTTAATATTCATCAATATCCCTTTTACAAACCTCTCATTCGTTCTCGCTCTATTCATTAATCAAATTCCAATTATCACTATAGGTTTTGGCCTATACAGTGCAACCTAGATTTTTGGAAGTATGTTTCAGCCCTTTATATAGTATTTACACATATAAAACATGCTTTCATTGAGGCAATTCCATCGTGCTAATACCAAATAATACTTTCCACTTGAACATTGCAGCTGCCATTGCCAATTGAAAGACGCCTCAACATGATTTACCCTGATGCACACTGTCAGAAATAGCCTTTGTTAATTTCATTTTATGTTTGAGCTTTTAAGATATGCAAAATATATAGAAACCTCCATTGAAAAGTTTATCCAATATATAAAATAAAATCATGATGAGAAATGTAAGAGAAGAGAATGCGATACTGGCATTATTAGGATTGTGTTAAGTAGTCTGCGCCTCCCTTGTTGGAGTGAAGTAGTATTAATACTACCCAACGTCCACCACTAACACTCTCCCTGAGATAGAGTTCTGGATATACATATAATTAGACCTTGCATAGAATGTCACTGAACTAAGAAGCCGTACCCAAAATCTAAAAGAATAAAATCACTAGGGGGGTTTTTTTCTATTAACTTTACCTTGCATATTTTATGGAGCTAAGATACATTATAACACAGCAAAAATAAAGTTAATTGTTAAGGACTTACGCTCTAGTACTTAGATATAATCAACCATATTTGTTTTTCCAGAACGGAATAAACAGCGAAGACATTAAAACCAAAAGTTTTGACAGTTTTCTAAATTTTAGATTGGCAATGAAAAGTTTGTATTTATTGATTAAACAATATAATAAAAACAGATTTTTAAACAATATCATTACGGTAAAAACAATATCATCAGTTCCCAGGTATATTCTTATTTAAATGATATTTAATAGTTTGACAATCATAGTTGTGACAGTGACTTTAAAATGAAAATATTAGCTATTTACAGTTTAGAGGGAGAACTTCGAGGCTAGTTGAGTTCGTCAGCTATGCTTCAAAAGAGCAAAGAATTTTGTTTGTTTGTTATGACGTCATAAGAAGCTAGAGAGAAATTTTAATGAAAAAAAAATCGGATTTAGACAGATTACATTGTAAGACGATTTAATTTTGCTATTATCTTTAAAGGAAAAAGCTTAGGATCAACCGGAAAAAATATGAGAAATTAAGCGATATAAAAAGCTAATGGTAAATAAAGTAGCTTGTTCAGAGAAAATTGGGTATGTAGATTAAGCCTGTTGTATGGTGATTAGAATATTTTAGATGTAGATTGAAGCCGGTGTATAGTAATACTTATATGGCTCAGCGACTAGTTTCTTACAAAAGCTGATATTGTTATAATATGATGGTTATCATTGCAGCATGAGTGGTTGTAGAGACTGACCGAAAATAATAGATACAAAATATATGGAATATATATGTACATGTTGGTAATGATATTTATGAAGGCTTTTGACAGTGGAAAACGTGGAAGAAAGACTACTTGTAAGAATGAAAAAAAAAAGAAAAAAGAAAATGGAAATGGTAGATTCAGAGAGCAGTACCCTGGATAGGTTTGATGGGTCGAGGTCAATCCCTAGGGTATGGCAAATTTTTTTTTTTTTTTTTTTTTTTTTTTTTTTTTTTTTTTTTTTTTTTTTTTTTTAAATCATTAACTACCAAGTGTGCGTAGGAAATCGAATTGCAATGACCCAGTAGCAATAGTCTAAATGGTACTGTTGTGTCAATATGCAATCGAATCAAGATCTGCTTCTCACTTTAGTGAAGAAAAAGGAAATGAAAAACAACACATTTTTATAATTTTACATTATAACCTCAATGGATCTAACCCCTTTTCTGGCTGTCACAAATTGTTCCTCAACATGTTTGCCGTTTTACTATTGCTTATCAATACTGTCAACTAGAATATCCTTATGAATGCGTTCCCTAATGAACTACAGCATAAAATATTTATATCAGCATTTTTGCATCCGATTTTCTACTATGGTAATAGGTTATATATGCCTTGGGTCTTTCAAGGATAAATATGGTCCCTTCTCATCGAACACTGCCATAAAACAAACGTCAAGCTGTTTTTTGTCCCTCTCATTAAAAGGTTTTGAATATATATATATATATAGGCCTATATATATATATATATATATGTATATATATATATATATATATATATATATATATATATATATATATGTGTATACATATATATATATATATATATATATATATATATATATATATATATATATATATATATATATACGCACATGCACGTATGTATGATTTGTATTTCTGTTTATATGGATATATATATATATATGTATATATATATATATATATATATATATATATATATATATATATATATATATATATATATATATATATATATATATATCATACAGAACATGGGCAGGTCATACATTATAATGATAATGACTAGTAATAGAGATTGTAAACGAAGAAGAAGACAGACGAGAGGACGATGGATAGACGAACTAAGAGACGTTGAGGGTATAAAATGGAATGCAAAGACCATAAACAAACTGGAGTGGAAAGATATTTCTGTGGTAGAATATTAACAGATGAGGATAAAGATGTTAATGAATATATACTTTACATATAAAGGACGTGGTGGTTATGGAAATTTAAATTTTCTTTCATTTTGTTTATTCATAAACCTAATTCTCGTGAAACTTATAAAAGTAGCGAGATATTACTTAGCTATTATATCTTAATTAGTATACTGGCATAAAGGAACGCATATTTTTTTTTCTTTTTCTACAAAGTGAAGCATTGTATTATAACAAATAGTTACTAGATTGTATTCCATTCTATAAGAAAACGTTTGCCGAGAGCAAATAATAAAATCCATTTAAAAAAGTTGGGTTCAAAGTAAGGAAATGTGTGTTTATTCAAGGAACTCTCTCCACTTCTTTTATTTCCAGTGCATGAATGATAGGCTGTCCAAAAGACTGAAGTTGAAGGATGAAGAGACTATACATCCTGAGGTCATTCTCTCGTACCCGAGTGTTTTATAAGGGTAAACGAAGGTTTTAGGGCTCATCTTCTATTGTGTTCTACAATTTCTATTTGTTTTCAAGAAAATGTATAGATAATGACGAAGATGTGGTAGTATGAAAGGTTAGAACGAAGACATGTAATTCAGAAATAGTTGTATAAATGATAGAGAGAGAGAGAGAGAGAGAGAGAGAGAGAGAGAGAGAGAGAGAGAGAGAGAGAGAGAGAGAGAGAGAGAGAGAGAGAGTATCTAATAAATTTTTTCATTCGGATGGAGGAGAGAAGACATTTAAATAATTCTCTATTTTAAAATCATGGTAAGATTACTAAAGTAACGCATTTTTCCTCACTCCCTTACTAACTTAACACTAACAGTTAATCATGATAGTTTTCCAACGGTGAAATGCATTTCACCGTTGTTTATTTTTGGATCTGGTATTTAACACGGGTATACTCGACTGAGAGTTTAACATATAAAGGCCCTTTAAGAAAGAAAACTGATAGCTGATAATTAAAATTTTCTCAACAAGTTTTATTTTTTTTTATCATGTGTAAAACCGGTAAACTTGGGTTAGTGGGTTTTCTATGTAATAGCATTTGTACTTTTATTATAAAAAACGCTATATATACACTTCAAGAATTGCTGCTGTAGAAGAAAATCTATTATCTATTCGTTTTTTTTAACGGACAGGCTTTTTTGAAAGCAAGGAAATTGACAAATATGATATATTTCAAACTGACTCATCCCTTATAGTATTGAGGTGTGGATGTTGGCTAGGATTGAACATAAGGAGCGTGAAGCTTTTGAATGTGTAATATATATATATATATATATATATATATATATATATATATATATATATATAT
>NC_090732.1:32860451-32862951 GCF_036898095.1 Palaemon carinicauda | reverse complement strand
AGTCTGTCTACGGTTGCCGACGTTTGCTTGGTATCTGCCAACGTATCTGCGATACCCACCTATGGTTACGAGAAACGGTAAATTTAATTGGAAGTTTGTCGTTGCTGACATCACATTGCCAATCCTCGGTGCGGATTTTCTCTCTCATTTTCACCTGAATTGTCGATGTCGCCCACCGACAATTGGTCAACACAGACTCCTACTTGTTGACACTTATTCAACCCGCCCCTCCAACCTCGCTCTCAACATCAGCGAAACCACGCATGCCTACGCCCACCTCCTCCTGCCGTACCAAGACGTTTTCCATCCAGAACTTCGTCAAACGCCTACGGCTCCTGTCAAGCACGGTATTTATCACCCAAGACGACGGGACCCCCTGTCTTCGCTAAATTCAGACGTCTGGCACCGGATCGATTGGCTGCCACCAAACAGATGTTCGCTGAAATGGAGGAAATGGGCCTTTGCCAAAAGGCGCCCAGCCCATGGTCGTCACCCTTACACATCGTTCTGAAGAAAGACGGCTCCCTCCGTCCATGCGGGGATTACAGGCTCCTGAATATGCAAACAAAACCGGATAACTACCCCCTCCCAAACATTGCCAGTGTGACCTCCTACCTGCTCAAAGCAAAGGTTTTCTCTACGCTCGACCTCCTGAAGGTGTATTATCAGGTGCCTATGAACCCAGAAGATATCCCTAAGACCGCCATCATCATTACGTTTGGTACATACACATTCAATTACTCCTGTTTTGGCCTTCGTAATACTGGGGCCACGTTTCAACTCTCATGGATGGCATCTTAGGGTACCTCCCGTTCTTTGTATGTTATGTGGACGCATACCTGTGTTCGCCTCCTCAATAGAGGAACACCTCCATCACCTGCGCATCATGCTCTGCCGCCTGCATCATAACGGCCTTGTAGTCCGGTACGACAAGTGTACCTTTGCCGCCAACGAAGTGTTGTTCTTAGAGCACCGCATCACTCCTGAAGGAGTCCATCCCCTCCCTGAGAAGGTAGCAGCCGTTCAGGATTTCCCCACGCCCTCGACCGTCAAAGCTTTACAGTAATTCTTGGGCATGATCAATTATTATCACCGTTTTCTGCCAGCCATTGCCACCACTCTTGCTCCTCTCTACGCCACCCTCAAGGGCAAGCCAAAGGACCTGAAGTGGGGTCCCCTTCAAGAAGCGGCCTTTTGCAATGCAAAGAAGGCCCTATCAACCGCTGTGGCTCTCCCTTTTCCTATCCGACATTCCCCTCTCCTTCTCTCCACCGATGCCAGCGACGTCACTATTAGTGCAGTACTGGAGCAGGTGGTCAACGGCTCGTCCCGCCCATTGGCGTTCTTCAACAGAAAACTGTTATTAGATTGAAGTAAATTCATTATAATTTAATTATAAGTTGTTAATACTTGTCCAACCTTTTGATCTTGTTTAAGTTTTCAGTTTATTAATAAGCTAGCGTCTTTCTTAGTTTGATGAACTCTGTAAGAGAGTCATATGACTTCGCAGTTTTGTTTTTGATTATCACCTTCTCCCCCGGTATTAGTGAACTTCTGAAGTGCCCTATTAACAATTACTGTTTTTCTCTCCTATGAGCTGTGTTGACTCGAGTGGAAGGCTTGATCGAACGGTGGTGATAAGTGACAGAGTTAGTTCGAGTTTCTCCTCACAGCCTGACGCTTTGCCACTTCATTTTGGTCACTTTTGGAGTTTTTGAATCATGTCCTTCGCTACTTTGTGTGTGGTCGCTGGTGTTTGTCACCCACGGCATTCATCAGCCACGTCCCTTCCCTCGTTCGCCGTAGGATTTTTGAACGAGTTGGCTCGTATCTAGTGAGAACGGCGCGGTTTGCAGCGTGCGAGATCCGTTGACGTCCCGGATTCTCGGAGGCTACCACCCTTAGTGTTCCTGTGGCATTTTGGATTGCCTTCAGGCATTGCAGTTCGATCCAGTTGACCTGCTCATCAGCGTCAGCGAGTTCTTGGAACTCGTGGTGATACGTAGGGTGGCATACTACAGGTATGACATATTTTTTGTTGTTATTTACGACGATCATGGATCGCTGAGTACCTGTAGATGTGCACTCCCTTATTTGCAATACGGTCTTCTGGACCTTGTATGGCCTGATGGGACAATCTACTGAAGCTTTTTGTGATGATTCTCTATATGTAAATTTGTAAGATTATTTTGTTTTAGTAATTTATTGTTTATTAAGTTAAGTTTAACGTTTAAGTTAGTTTGTCTGTGTTAGGTAGGAATAATATTAAGTTTCTAATTTATTTTCTCTTTCTTCCTTCTACCTATTTTAGTTTATTAGGTTAGATTTTCTGGCCAGTAATTTGAAAGGTAGCTGCCTGAAATGTCGCATTTAAAATTTTCCTATTTCTTAGCCTAGGGTTTAATTTAGTTGTAGGTGATCTTTTAAAGATCTTAGGGTTGGTTTTTCCCTTAATTTGTATATTCATTTATTTTGCTTATTATCGTTACCAACCATAACT
>NC_090732.1:32847951-32850451 GCF_036898095.1 Palaemon carinicauda | reverse complement strand
TCTCAGATCTCTTCGCGCGTTTTATGCATAACTTCTCCTAACTCCGGTTGCATCCTTTAGCTGTGCTCTTAGCACTGGGTCTGTCACCGAAGCAAACTGGAGAGAGCCTAGTACCCTCTCCTGTTCGCGTCTTGATATCCTTTCGGAATCTAGAAGTCTCTTGACAGAACCCACTATCTCCTTCCTTTTCTTCGCCGGGATGGAGAAACGGTGTGACAAAAGGTCCCAGTGGATTCCCAGCCACTGGAACTTTTGAGATGGAGAAAGTCGAGACTTTTTTCTGTTGATCTTGAAGCCTAGGTACTCTAGGAACTGGATCACTTGACTGGAAGCTTGCAAGCATTCTGTCTCGGATGCTGCCCACACCAGCCAGTCGTCCAGGTAGGCTACTACCTGAATTCCCTTTAGGCGTAATTGTTTGAGAGCTGCGCTCGCAAGCTTCGTGAAAATCCTTGGGGCTATGTTTAGCCCGAATGGCATGGCTCTGAAGGCGTATAGTCTCCGTTGTAGCCTGAACCCTAGGTAGGAGGAGAGTCGACGGCTGATTGGGATGTGCCAATAGGCGTCTGACAAGTCTATAGAGACTGAGTATGCCCTCTTGGGCAGTAAGGTCCTTATGTGTTGCAGTGTTAGCATTTTGAATTTGCAATTCACTGTGAATTTGTTGATTGGCGACAAGTCCAGAATGACTCTGAGCTTTTCCGAGTCTTTCTTGGGAACACAAAACAGCCTCCCTTGGAATTTGATGGACTTCACCTTTCGGATCACCTTTTTCTCCAACAGTTCTTGAACGTACTCCTCCAGAACGGGGGTGGAGTGTTGGAAAAACCGAAGGCACGGGGGTGGAGTGCTGTACCAGCTCCAGCCCAGTCCATTCTTGAGTAGGCTGTGGGCCCAGGGATCGAAGGTCCATCGATCCCAAAATTTCAGCAGTCTCCCTCCTACCAGTATCATTTCACTTGGACTGCCGTCCTGGGGTCTTGCCTCCCTGACCACGACCACCACTGAATCCCCTTCCCCTTGAGGGGCGCCTAGACGAGCCTCTGGCTGCTCCTCTAGGCTTTGCTTGAATGGAAGAAGACTGTCCTTCGAACGTTGGGGTGAATGCCGTGGACTGTGTCGACACAGCCTGGGGTACCCACTGAAAAGTGGTCGGGGTTTGTGCCACCATCTGGGGCACTGGAGGCAATGGCAATTGCAGTTGCTGTTGCTGTCTAGAGGGCTTGGCTGGCCGAGACGGTAGCCTAGTCCTCATATTCTTCCTCTTTGGTTGAGGACCCTCATCCGGGGAAGACTTTCTTTTGATAGTCAGGCCCCACTTCTGGAGAAGGTTTCTATTCTCCACGGCGGCCTTATCAACAATTTCTTTGACCAAATCGGTAGGGAAAAGGTCTTTTCCTCAAATGTTGGAGGAGATTAATTTCCTTGGCTCGTGTCTCACCGTAGCCCCGGTGAACACGAACTCCCTGCAAGCTCTCCTCGCCTTGACGAAGCCATAAAGGTCCTTCGTCACTGTGGCCAGGTGAGTCTTAGCCACCACCATGAACATTTCATGGACCTTGGGGTCACCTGCCATCGTCTCAAGAGTAGTCTGAAGAGACAGCCAGTCTTTCTTTTGTCTCGAACTCTCTTCGCAAAAGAAAGTCAGACAGCTTGGGGAGGTCCTCGCCGAATTGCCGTCCGGCAATATCAGCCTCCAACTTTCCCACTGAGAACGTCAGATGGACGTCCTTCCAGTCTTTGTGGTCCATAGGCAGGGCCAGCGACAAGGGTTTACACTCCTCCAGGGAGGGGCAAGGCTTGCCGGCCTCGACTGCTTTTAGGACAGCCGCAAACCCTTTCTGTAAAAAGGGGAAGGCTCTAGCAGGAGAGGACACAAAGGAAGGGAGCTTCTTGCTCGATGCAGCTACCTTCGAGTTAGAGAAGCCCCTCTCTTTCATCGAGGATGAAAGTAGAGCTTGAGCCTTAGCATGGTCCATCACTATGACCTCCTTCGGCTCTGTCTCCTCCATTGAAGCTGGTTCCTTTCTCAGCCGGACATAACAGTCCGGATATGATGCCTTGCTGGGCCAGAATTCCACCTCCTCTAGGGGAACTGAGCCCAGCTTATCCGAGATGACGATCTTTCCAGTCGTCATCGGCATGTGCTCAGCATACCTCCATGGGTTAGCATCTGTGCACAAGGGAAGGTCTTTCACATTGAGCCTTTTCTGAGGCCCATGCGATTCTGCAAGGCACTGCATCCGCAGTTCCATAGCAGCCGCCTTCTCCTGATTCTCCTTCTGCATTTGTTGGATCATTCCAACAATAAAAGAGAGGGCCTGTCCCAGCTCTACTGGGAGACCGGCCGATGTTGAGGGAATAGGCTCCGGAATCTGAACCGGAGTAGCCGACACCTCGTCGACCTCTTCCTCTACGACGTCCGGGGCTTGTACTTCATCCTGGCCTTCTGCCAGGAGGTCTTCTTCCAAACGCTCGTCCACGTCAGACATCCTGTCAT
>NC_090732.1:32837951-32842951 GCF_036898095.1 Palaemon carinicauda | reverse complement strand
GATGAAGGAGAAGTCCGATTGTATGTTGACATCGAGGCCAGGAGGGTTAGCAGCGGTATTGTCCAGTACCAGGAGACTTTCAGAGGAAGATTGTTCTCTTTTAAAAATTTCTTGACAGCAGGACCGAAGCAGACGTTTAGCCACTCAATAAATATGGTCCTCGTGACCCACGGCTTACCATTAGACCTCCAAAACACCGAAAGCCTATCCTTTGTGATATTTTGTGCCTTGAAGGCATGAGGATTCTCTGAGTAGTACACCAGTAGAGGCTTAATTTTTAAGTCCCCACTGGCGTTTGCATAAAATGTGAGGATAAGTCTGTCCTTCATCGGTTTATGGCCAGGAAGTTTCTTTTTTTCTGATGTGATATATGTACGAAGGGGCATTTTCTTCCAGGAAAGGCCAGTTTCAGCAAAATTAAACCCTTTCTGAGGAATGTATCCTTCTTTAGAAATCAATTCCTCAAACTTCTTGAGGGATTCGTCTGCTGCTTTCTTGTCAGGACTGGCCGCCTCTCCATGCCTGACGACTGAGAGAATACCAATCCTCCTCCTAAATTGATCAAACCACCCATGAGAAGCCTTGAACTCGGTGGGAGGGGGGTTGGGGGGCTTGATGCAACGTTCCTTTGTCTCTGCCATTTTTCTGGGCTTTAACGAGAACGGCGAAGATGGTGCTCGCGTTGTTCGAAATTACCGATTGTATGAGTGTATTACCAGCCATTTCCTTCTCTTTAATCTATAGTAGAAGGAGTCTCTCCATCTCGTCGTTAATTGAGGTCCTTCCACTGGCAAGGATAGTCATGCCCTTAGAAGACTTACTTGCTCTTGATAATTGTACCAGTCGTTGACTAGTCACCGCCATATGCCCTAGCGATGGTACCGATGAGTGTGCCTTCTTCGCATTTCTTGATTATCTCCAGCTTCATTTCCATAGCAATCATCTACTTATTTCTCCTTTTAACATCACTAGCAGTCTTGGGACCCATGGCTAACAAATTAAAGTTTGAATTAAGCACTACAATGCCAAAAAAATATGATATCGCAAGCACTCACACGAGATGAAGTCTTTACGAGACACACGCGAGATTTTGAACTGAGCGAGCAATAAACCAGGAGGGATTTTGGCCACTAGCATATCGGCATCTTAGTGAGGCCATGACGCCGACCAATAACAGACCAGCATCTTAGCGACGTATGCAGTGACGCATATAGATGTATGAGCGGGGTGTGAGGGAAGTGACTCGCACAGTCATAAGCACGCATACTGACCGCCATGTTTGAATTTTAGAATTTTTTGGCCATGTGAAAGAAATTGATGTTGATGCCGTAAGGCGGGGAAAATGCTGTAACAAGGGGCCCAAAAAACTTTGTATTCCACTTTCAAACGTGAAAGAAACCTAAGCTGGGGATGCCGTAACCTGCGGGTACACTACATATATATATATATATATATATATATATATATATATATATATATATATATATATATATATATATATATATATATATATATATGTATGTATATATATAAATCAAGCTAGTCATCTGGTTTTTCATTAGTTGGTAAAATTGCATGAATGAATATAATTCCTTTGAACTGGCTGCTATTATTGTTGTACATTGCCTGGAATTTCCTGGAAGACAGTACAGGTCACTGATTGGTCTGGCTGCACTCTTGACAACCTTCTCCGAGTATACAATATATAATCAAGTACATTCTGCAATCTGATATTGATTCCAGGATAAACTGAGCAGTATCCTGATGCATTTTCTAAGATGGGAGGATGTCTTTCTCATCTTTTATTTTCTCCTCGTCAGAAGATTAGTATTCAGTATGGGCTCTGCCTGCTGGAACAGGGGGCCTCAATTATCTGAAGGCGTTTGGTTTTGGGATGCTAAAAATTATTCATATTCTGTAATGTCCCTTTTTATTTGCATGTTCTAGATCAACTGTCAACGGGTCTTGATGTTACCCCATTGAACGTGACAGGAAAGACATTTGGAGACACACAGACTTCGTATAACGTAACTGCCAGTATATCCATAGTTGGGGCATATTATTGGTAAAGGGAGTTGGTTCACTTTAGCATGTTCATGATGGCAAAGGAAATTCATCTGCTGTTGATATTCAAAGTTAACCGGAATAAGATATCCGAACATTAACAATTTTTAGGCGACAAAACACTTATATTTCTAGCTCTATCATCAAATGGTACTGTAGTAAATTAGAGATATCCACTGTTGTTTTACGTTTGGCAGAGTTTATCAACTGTTGATTTACATTAATGATATACTTATTCTTTTCAAACCTAAATTCACAGAGGTTTTTTTGCCTTGGATTTTCCCATTTACACTGAGAATGCACAGACACGAGGTGATGAACTTTAAATTGAATAGACAGGCCTTCAAATAATTGAATCACTACCTTCACAGCTATGGTTTACATGTACGCCAGGCTCAACGGCAGATGAGTTTCTATACTTACAAGTAGATGTGGAAAACTAAATCCTTCACTTTTGAATGTCCTACAAGATTTTACGTTATACAAGTAAAAAGTGAAACTTTTATTCTTCACAGAAATGCATATCAACTGATAAAATGTATGTATAGTTACTTCCATAGGAACCATCGGCAGTGGAACTGTTGCCTCGTGTCGTCTCTTCAACCTTTGCAAAAAATCTAAAGGTTTAAAAAATAAGGGGCGACATTTCTTATTACTTTAATGGTCTGAATTTGTTACGAAAATCATCAACTACAATTTATCTACATAATCAACTCATCTACGTATACAATATGTCTACAGCAATATATCTATTGCAAGATTTTATATCAGATGTGGAATTATTTATAATTACTTTGACATTCTCTTCTGTAACTTTTGCTATTGAATTATAATGATTATTCTTCCTGTAATGTACAGGAGGTATAATAAGTGCAATGCAATTGAAATTTTCATAGGACATACCGTACTTCTATCTCTACCACTTTACCACTACATGGTTCAATACACGTTGAATATCTTAGCCTAGTATCAGTCTCTTTACATTGGCTGCTTAAACAAGGTTCTACATCAACAACAAACAAGAAGCTATTGTATTCCAAATGGAAAGATTTATATTATTATAATTGCTGATTAACCGCCAATATACGGTTTTAACAACAATTCGTAATTTACAAATGCCATTCATAAACATGATACCTATGACCTCTTCAATATCCAAATCTGGCATGACACGGAGATAGGGAATTATGTACAACCTTTTGATAGAATTCTTGTTATCGTTACAAAGTCTTTAGAAATAATAGAAATTGTGGCCCCTGTATTTATCAACACGAAATAGATAAAACATGAGATATTGATGTTGATAATGGGCTGGCGAAAGGCTTTTTTCCGTACTTCTGCCAGTGTTGGTGCGTTGTATGTGTTGCTCTATTTGCAGGTGTGCTCGTTGTCCGGGAGTTGATTGAAATGATCAATATCAGGCACGTATTCTTACCTCCCTCCTGTCTTTGGTAAATTCCTGATGCTTCAGGGTTGGGGCTTGAGTGCTTTTATGTACTGTACGCATTGAATTTACGCCATTTTCTCACAATGGTAGCACCTGTCATGTGCTCTCGGTCTGTTGGGCATATCTCGTTTAACTGAGTCCTTTTCATGGTAGGTCTTACACGTCTTAGTTCTTTCAGTCCCTCCTTTTAGTTTTCCGTCTACGGCAATTCTGAGAGTGCCTTGACAGCGGTAGCTGGACAACTACGATCATGGTATCTCCCTCAAGGCAACCACTTTCCTCCTTGTCCTCCTTCGTAGGTTTTTCCTACAGTGAAGGGAAGTTGGTTAATCCAGACTACGCAATGAAAATGTAATACACGCACCTCTGCTGACATGAAGGGTAAAACTTACATTAGGAAACTATGGAAGGGTATTGGGTCAAATAAAAATTATCTCTTCTACATATCTTACAATCTACTTAAATCTATTTGTCATATTTCTTGCCCGAATAGGAGTAAAGGTGAATAAACTATGCCTGAACATGTATATTTCAGGAGATACTAATACTCATTACTAAATGAATGAAATCTACTACAAAGTATCATATGTAAAAGCATAAAAAATATTTTTTATTGGAAATGAGATTCTTACGCACAAAAAAGGTAGCCTTTACATCTGGTTTTTGTTAAATGTACTGTTAAGCTGTTACCGCTGGAGAGAATGCATCAAGAGCAAGGAGCCCTTGGATCTATGTTGTCGGGTTTTCAAGTTTTGGTGGTGTGCAAGGTTCCTTCTAGTAATTGCTACA
Organism: Palaemon carinicauda; assembly: GCF_036898095.1. Taxonomy (NCBI): domain Eukaryota; kingdom Metazoa; phylum Arthropoda; class Malacostraca; order Decapoda; family Palaemonidae; genus Palaemon; species Palaemon carinicauda. The sequence goes on along the minus strand of NC_090732.1, from coordinate 32,838,651 downwards.
ACCTTTCAGAGATTGAAGGTCCTTCTTAGTTTGTACATATACCTGATGCCCATTTTAACCCAAGTAAGGCTTGGGCTAGGTTAGGTCCTTCAAGTAGGCCCCTAATGACTTTTTTTTTGTGTCCACAGTGTCAGTGTCTTCCTTGGTGATGCTAGTGGTGGAAGGCATGCTCTACTTGTCCCTATTATCAGTGACTCCAGTGATGTCAGGATTGGTTCCACCTCCATAAACAAGGGATTTTAAGATTTGGTATGTTTCACCGATAACGGATAGACTTTGGCACCTGTACATGTTATGACTAAGGTTTGGTGTCAGTTGGTCTTGGAATCGAAAGTTTTTGGTTGGATCCCCATTCATCTTCCTCAACCTTGTGCTTGGAAGTAGAGAACATGTAAAACACGGTTACTATGTCCCTGTGACCTCACTTGTGGCTGTCACGGGGCCTTGTGAGTGTGTCTACCACTCCAGTGGGACTGTAGTTCCTCCCCTCATTACCATTGGTTACTCAGACTTAGACCGCTCTGGTTGCAGAGCCTCAAAGGAGGTTTAGGAAGAGAAAGAAACATGCACTTTCTTCCTCCTACCTTGGCCCCTCATTGTCCTCTTCGACTTCTGACTTGGTTTCTGACCCTTCATCTTTTTAAGAAGAGGAAGAGGTTAAAGAAGACCACTGTGGTCATAAGGAATGATCCATGTTCAG
>NC_090732.1:32827951-32832951 GCF_036898095.1 Palaemon carinicauda | reverse complement strand
GTCAACGCAGACTCGTACTTGTCGACACCTCTTCAACCCGCCCCCTCTAACCTCGCTCTCCACATCAGCGCACCCACGGATGCCTACGCCCACCTCCTCACGTCGTACCCGGAAGTTTTCCGTCCAGAACTTCGCCAAACGCCCACGGTTCCTGCCAAGCACGGTATTTATCACCATATCAAGACGACTGGACCCCCAGTCTTCGCATAATTCAGACGTCTGACACCGGAACGATTGGCAGCCGAAATGGAGAAAATGAGCCTTTGCCAAAAAGCCTCCTGCCCAGGGTCGTCACCCTTACACATCGTTCTGAAGAAAGATGGCTCCCTCCGTCTGTGCGGGGATTACAGGCGCCTGAACATGCAAACAGAACCGGATCACTACCCCCTCCCGAACATTGCCGATGTAACCTCCTACCTGCAAAAAAGCGAAGGTTTTCTCCATGCTCGACCTCCTGAAGGGGTATTATCAGGTGCCTATGAACCCAGAAGACATCCCAAAGACCGCCATCACCACTCCGTTTGGCACATACACCTTCAATTACTGCTGTTTTGGCCTTCGTAATACTGGGGCAACGTTTCAACGTCTCATGGATGGCATCTTAGGGGACCTCCCTTTCTGTGTATGTTATGTGTACGACATACTTGTGTTCTCCTCCTCAAAAGAGGGACACCTTCGTCACCTGCGCATCGTGCTCGACCGCCTGCAACAAAACGGCCTTGTAGTCCGGTACGACAAGTGTACCTTTGGCGCCAACGAAGTGTCGTTCTTAGGGCACCGTATCACTCCTGAAGGAGTCCATCCCCTTCCATGAGAAGGTAGCAGCCGTTCAGAATTTCCCCACGCCCTCTTGGGCATGATCAACTATTATCACCGTTTTCTGCCAGCCATTGCCACCACTCTTGCTCCCCTCTACGCCTCCCTCAAGGGCAACCCAAAGGACCTGAAGTGGGGTCCCCTTCAAGAAGCAGCCTTCTGCAATGCAAAGAAGGCCCTATCTACTGCTGTGGCTCTCACTTTTCCTATCCCATACGCCCCTCTCCTTCTCTCCACCGATGCCAGCGACGTCGCTATTGGTGCAGTACTCGAGCAGGTGGTCAAAGGCTCGCCCCGCCCATTGGCCTTCTTCAGCAGAGAACTGTCCAAGGCAGAATCGGGTGTCCGTCACTTTCGCCATTTCTTAGAAGGTACGCCCTTCGTCATTCGCACAGACCACATGCCTCTGGTGCACGCCTTCACTCGACAGTCTGACGCCTGGTCCGCCCGTCAACGCCGACATCTCTCCGCCGTGGCTGAATACAATTGCACCCTCTAATACGTCCTTGGGAAAATGAATCCAGTTGCTGATGCCCTGTCAAGAAACACGTTGGCTGCCATTCAACTGGGATTGGATTACAACGCCCTGGCTGAGGCCCAATGACAGGATCCAGAGTATCAAGCTTGTAGGACATCCTGCACGTCCCTCCGTTGGGAAGATTTTCCCCTCGAAGACTCTAACACCACCCTCCTCTGTGATGTCAGTACTGGTAGACCGCGACCTTGGATTCCTGCTCCCATGCGCCGACAGGTGTTTGATTTCATCCACGGCCTATCACATCCCTCGTGCCGTTCTACTGCACAGCTGCTGAAGGCAAAGTTCATTTGGCACTGCATTTCTAAGGATGCTAAGGATTGGGTCCACGCCTCTACTTCTTGCCAAACTTCCAAAGTACATCGACACACGGATTCAGGAGTGGGCGCCTTTCCTCAACCTCAGCGTCGTTTCGCACACATTCACGTCGACGTTGTAGGCCCCCTACCCACATCACAAGGACATCGTTACCTGTTTACCGTCATCGACCGCTCCACTCGTTGGCCTAAAGCCAATCCCATAGAAACTGCAACGTCCGCCTCATGTACATCGGCCTTACTCTCTGGATGGATTTCAAGATTTGGTATCCCTGAGCATATCACTTCTGACAGGGGAACCACCTCCACCTCTCAATTGTGGACGTCATTAGCGAATCTCCTGGGCATCACCCTACATCAGACAACGGCCTACAACCCCGCTGCCAATGGAATGGTTGAACGTTTTCATCGCACCCTCAAAGCAGCTTTGATGTCCCGCTGCAAGGATTTCAACTGGTTTACTCAGCTTCCCTGGGTCCTCCTTGGACTAAGGAATACTCCTAAAGACGCCTTCGACGTCTCGGCAGCTGAAATAGTGTATGGCAATCCGTTGGTCATCCCTGCCGAATTTTTTCCTTCTACAACCTCCTCCGATGATCTCCAGCGCATACGTCACGTCGTGGGAAAATTTACTCCGTGCCGCCAGAATTACAAGCCCCCAGCGAAGCATCATATACCAACGGACTTGCACTCTGCAACGCACGTCTTCCTGCGCAACGACACCAGCAAGCCACCACTAAAGCCCCCTTACACGGGCCCTTTCCTTGTGATCCGACGCAGTCCAAAAGCATTCCTCCTAAACATTCGGGGCAAAGAAGACTGTGTCTCCATTGATCGTCTAAAACCTGCTTATTTTCTACCAGATGACCCGCCTACAGTTCGCCTCTCTAGATCAGGGCGCCCTATTTAACATGTACAGTATGTCATTTTTAGGGGGGGAGCCATATACCAACCGTGTTTCACACAATTGTACATAATTCCTTTTGTATATATTATGCTTGTATTTTCGCTCTTCCCTCGCACTAAAACGAACATGAAAATTCATGTCTGGTTTTTCCTCTGTAATATTGTCTGTCTTGTGAACTTGTTATGTCCTGTTGCCTTCAGGTTTTGTATATAAGGAGAATGTTCTACAATAATATAACTCAGTCTATTGTATCCTGCCTTTGAGTTCACATTCTTACTCGGTCCCGTCACACCATATAACGTATCGGTGACGTTCAGATCATATTGGATATTAATATCTTAATAATTATAATGATAATGATAACAACAATTATTACGTCATTAATGTTTATGATGATAGAAACGAGTAAAAACTAATCAATGAAGATGATAATGGTAGATATAATTTTCATATGTATATCAAAATAGCCTCTTTTTCATAACATAAGAAACAAAATTACTGTGCTTAGTATTTTTGTAGAAATTAATTTAGGGGGGGGAGAAACATTTTATAATCTTGATATGATTTAGTCATTCTTTATCAAATTATATTAATTCTAAAAAGTAAATGAGGGCAGAAAGATTTTGAGTTACCAGGGAAGAAAAACATAAAGAAATTGTGTTAAAATTTTTAAAATTGAATATATATAAGGAGATGATTACAAAATAAATGTATCATTGAATAATAATGATATTCTAGGTATAAATTTCATTCTGTAAGTCGAGAAATAAAAGACAGATGATTAAATACATTCATAATATGGTCATTAAGAATAAAGACTATTGTAGAAAATTAGAAGTTTTACTGAAAGTTATGAAACTTTCTGGAAACCCTTCGTAGTACAGTATACATACATGAGACATAATTGCAGTTCTTAAATTCTATATACTGTACAAGTAATTTCAGTTATTCTTCATACTACATAACAGCTTAATTTCTTAATAGCTAGCTTTTAAAATTATATATAGTTTAATATGCAATATAAGCCTAAATGTTATTGTAGTTCTCCAGTTGTGTTAAAAAAGAACACTTTTCTTTTGTAGATTTTTTTGAAGAAAATTAAGTGATTTCTCTTTTGTATAGGGGAACAAATACGTACTATGATATCTTGACAGTGGTGCTCTTGGAATGATGAATGAAAATATAAATGGAAGGACATTGAGTAAAGTCAAAAGACCCATATGCTCTGAGCTTTGATATAAATACATATATACATACATATACACACACACACACATATATATATATATATATATATATATATATATATATATATATATATATATATATATATATATATATATATATATATATATATATATATATATATATATATATATATATATATATATATATATAATTTTTTTTACATATACGTTATTAATGTATCTAAACTACTTTTCTTACGTAATCTTTATACTTATGAAGGTGCATCAATTCATAGCAATTACATATTCATTATTTCTTTATAGCACTGAATTATATTATACTGTCATCATTGTAAAAACTATAATGCTTAATTTGACTTACGGGGAAACTACTCTTCTTTTTAAAATATCCACACAAAATGGTGAAGAGTTTAAAAGCAACAGAAATGACTTGGTAAAAATTGAGAATTCTATCAAGGGCACCCATTAATACATGTAGGTATGAATACTAATAGATTTGGAATTTGGAGTTTTAGTTACTGTGATTTCCATGTTAATTGCTCGTGTTGATGGCTGTTGTTTAATGTGCTGTAATAAACGTCATGAAGTGCATGAGGAAGCCAGAGATATACGCCCTACCAGTCAGAGTTTACTGTGGACGTACACCCCAAAGATAGATGAAGAAGCCTTTCATTAAATGCATAATTAGGTACACCAATGTACGATGGTTTAACTGGACTACCAGACTTTTTTTTTTATAACGAGTACCATTTCTGGCCAAGTTTATTTTGTTAATATATTACACACGTACTTTAAAGCATGAAAGTATATATTAAACATAATAAATATACACAATAAACCTTTACTCATCTAGAAATACATCACATGAAACGGCACAAATCACCGTACCAACACATTATTACTATACTCACCATTTTTCTGAAGAGCAAATTTAATTTGGTGAAGTTTTCTTTTTTATATTCTGAGAGAAAGCGGGCCAGAGCGAAGAATCAGAAAGTTATTACTAAGTTCATTTGCTTCTTTCCAGAAGCAAAACTTTGAAAAGAAAACTGACCGGGTGAAAAATTGCCTTTGAGCTCATTTGTAACTCTGTTTGCAGACTTTCCTTGTGAAGAGGAAGTCGAAATGAGACTTTAAGAGATGTGCGGAAAAGAGATTTTTGAGAAGATGAAGAAACTGAGTTATGACGAGAATATGAAAAACAATTTGCCGGGAGG
>NC_090732.1:32790451-32800451 GCF_036898095.1 Palaemon carinicauda | reverse complement strand
GCTATATTCATTCTAAAAAGAAAATTCCTTAGAGATTATGTCATTTGTTACATTAACTTTCCCCTTATATAAAAAATCTCAGGATTATAATCTTGTAATTCTAAACTCCAACGAATGAGACGGTTATGCTTATTCTTAAATCTCTCCAAATGAACTAGAAGTTTACGATCAGTATATACAGCTAAACAGCTCTAGTACTTACATAAATCTCGAAATGTTGCAACGCATACTAAACTAAACACTTACTCCTTAATCCTTGCCTATCTTTATTTAGTTTCTTTTAATAATACGTCTGTGGGTGCTATGTCCTTCTCACTTCTGGGAACACTGTCTCTCCCATGCCAATGTCACTGGCTCCAATCAGTAATTTGAATTCCTTGCTAAAATCTGCCAACATAAGAACTGGCTCCTGAATCATTGCATTTTTTTATTTATTGAAAGCTTTTGTGGACTCGTCACCAATATGAAACTTTGTCGCTTCCTAAAGAGGATAGTTTTTGGAGCATTTTTTTGTTTTTTTGTTTTTTTTGAAAATTGTGCACAAATCTATGAAAATATGAAATTACTCTGAGAAAAAATATTATGGCCTTATTTTTACCTGCTTTAACTGAGAAATTAATGCTAGCCTCTCTATTCCTATTTATGGCACAAATCTTACCAAGACACATTTTATAGCCTTAAGAATGACAGATGTTTTCCCAAATTTGCCTTTCTTTACATATAGAACAACGTTCAAAAGTTTTCTGATTAAAACAAGATCACTAAATACACTAAACAGTTCTTGACTTAATTTAAAATTTCATTCATTAATAAATGGACAGTACTGGGTGCCTTTTTTAATCCAAAAGCAATAACTTAGGTTTCATAAGTACCTCATGATGTTGTAAAAACAGTTATTTTCCGGGACTGTTCACTCAGAGGTTTTTACCAATTATTTTTGGTTAAATGAAGCTTGAAAATGAATTTTGCATTTCTAATTCCATCTGAAAAATCGTTAACCTTGGGAAGAGGAAAATTATGTTCGTAGGTACACCGTTTACTTTTCTGAAGTCAATGCAAAGTCTATCTGATCCATCTCTCTTTTTTCTTCTTTTACCACAACTACCAGAACTCTCGGTATGAACTATCAAATCTTTATCTAGCATATACTTTATGTTTTTTAGCATCAGATTTAATTTCTCTGGACTCAAACGATATGGAATTTGTCGAGTGGGTTTAGTGTCATGTAACACAATTTCATGCACTCATAATTAGTTAAACCTGATTCATCACCAATTGCTTCTCAATATTTTCAATAAAAACATTATACATTCCCTCAGTGTTTATTTTTTCTAAGCTATGGTTCAATAACTTTAAATTCTTTAGCACATCAAAGTTGTTCTCAAAAATAATTTCTCCCTGCGACACAGTTATTACAGGCGCGGGGCTTTCGTTATGTGCATTATTTTAGCTCTAAGCCCACCCATAATAATTAAGTAATCAAATTTTCCATTTTTTCCAGGCTCGAGAATATACCTTCTTTCTGAATTGTTACTAAAATTTCATCTCAAACATGGAAATTTCCACAATTCCTTTTACTTTCATCTGTACGGTTGATCTCATTTCTTATGCTATCTGTCAAGCTTTCATCAAATTCTTATTGCAATTCTCTAGATTTTGCATATAGCTCTATTTGCCCCTTGAATCATTAATTTATCCTTTAAACTTCTAAAGGTCCTCTTGCGATATCACCGAACAACAATAATAAAGGACTAAATATTGTCGTGTCAGCAGGCATAAACTGTAAGGCTAAAAGGACAAAATTTTTCTCTTCCCAGCCATGTTCAAATGTGTTATACAATTTTCCTAAGCAACCTGTTAACGTTTGGTGGATACGTTTAATAATTCCCTGTGACTCAGAGTGACACGGTGTGGAAGTTACAAGTTTGACACCTAACTTTCTTTTTGCTCTTGTAATACTGGATACAAATTTACTGTCGTTATCACTTTTTATAACGCAAGGAAGACCAATTCTAGAAAATAACTCACCCGGGGGGCGGGGGGTGGCTTTAACTACAGTTTTTGCCTTAGATTTTCTACGGGAAGTGTTTTTGCTTAACGTGCGAGTCTAAAAATGATTGTTAATAAACGGGTATTCCCTCCCTTTTGATTAAGCAAAGGTTCGTCTAAAACAATTACGACATTCGCAAAATGTTCTCTTACCTAGGGAATATTATATAATAGAGTCGTAGGACTTGATTGATCAGCAATTTAACATTTATGATAATTTAAAACTTATCTTTTCTCGTTCCTTCGCTTCTCAAGCCCAAAATTAGGTCATACTTATCACTAAAAAGTTTTAATTAGCCCCAAATATCGTTGATCACCGTGTGCTGATTTAAACTTTGATGCACGAAGCTTCCTAGGAATTACTAATTGTTTAATAATATCCTCTATGCTAAATGACTTGGGACGGGCGTAACACCAAAAAACTTTGTCTTAGAGACAAAAAGTTCCTTACACACATTATCACGTTCATCAACCAGCACGCATAAAAAATGCCTAGCTCTGTCAACGCTTGAGACAGTCTTCAATGCTACACTCTAGCAACCACATCGTCACTATCACACTTATTCGATTCTACAAATAAACAATGACCATATTCTAATTTATATCCTTATCTAAACTTGACCTTATTACTACCACTTCAATAATTGGAACCTCTCTCAAACTAGGATTCACAAATTTGGTGGTAGCTTAATCATTACTGCCAATACTGTCAACGCCATAAATTGTCAAATTGTCAACTTCAGGCAATTTTACATATCCCGATACTTCCTTGCTTTTTTTTATCTTATGTTTAACAAAAGACAAAAAAAAAAAAAAAAAAAAAAACAGAAATTTTTGAAAATCTTCCTAACATAACTTTCTTTTTCCTGCGGATTACTGGCCTTACTGGCACACTTTCTCTCCTAATGAGGGAGAGAGCCACTTCGGTGCCTCCGAAACAAGACTCATTCATGAAGAGAAACTACACCTTCAGACAGAAGATTTCCATAATATTTCCTAGTTTCTTTCGTAACGTCTTTCAGACTTGAAAGAGTAATAGCTCAAGACAGTTATTTCTTAAGATTTTTCTCTTTTGTTACACAATTCCAGCCTATTCGTTCATACAGACCCTGGAAGTATGACCAGGTTTCCGCATGCATAGCAATAATAATAACTCTCTCTCTCCTCTCTCTCTCTCTCTCTCTCTCTCTCTCTCTCTCTCTCTCTCTCTCTCTCTCTGTATTGCTACTACGAAAATTTTAAATTCTACGCAATGAAATATTATTTAATTTTTCTCTCTCACTTAAACCAAGAGTTAAACTGTACTCATCTCCCAATCTAGTCGCATGTGCAAAAAAAAAATCTATACATACATATTGTACATATATATAAATATAAATATAAATATATATATATATATATATATATATATATATATATATATATATATATATATATATATATATCTATGGGTCCAATATCGTTGAATTGTTCTAACTAATCTAGGTTTTAGAGATCAGAAAAAGTATTAGCATCATCAGAGGTTATCCGATCACAAAACAATTTTTTTACCTCTTCCCATATCTTATATAGAGTACATAATATCTTGTACTTTCTCAACCCTCCAAGTTTCTTTAGGCACGCCTCTGGTACTAACCTGTAGGCACTAAGAATAGTTTCTTTCACAATATCATAATTCCTTTTTTAGATATGCAAATATAAATAGATCCCTACCCATTAAGACTGACTGAAAATACAAAGTCGACATAAACTTTTCAAAACTCATAAAATATTTTGTTACCTTTTCCTCATAAAACTTTAGAATGAACTACTACCTCCTCCGCTGTCTAACGTACAATATCCTTGTTCAGTACATAACAGACTATTATGAGAACTTTACCTTAATTGAGCAATTTATAACGCTCTCTCTCTCTCTCTCTCTCTCTCTCTCTCTCTCTCTCTCTCTCTCTCTCTCTCTCTCTCTCTATTTTTTCAACATACTCCCGAAAATCGTTGCCTTCTGGACACAGAAGCTTACCTGATTCTAACAACTATTTTTTTTTCTTTTTTTAGTTTCACTTGTTGTGCTTCTTTTTTATTATCTCTCTTTCATTTGCTTATGGTTTCGAAAATTTTGGCAAGTTCTATATTGTTACGATATAAAAATCACTGTGGACTCTTTTTATCTTCAAATAGAAATAAATGACAAGATCGATTTAAAAATGAGACACAATAAGTAGAAACACAATGAAAACATGTTTTTTTTTTTTCACAAACTTATCAATAAATTAAATCAATGTGTCAGGGTTTTTACTTTCAATGACAAAAATTAATTAAAGATAGTGATAGATACCGGGAATTGGCTAGAATATGAAACAATCAAATACTTAAATAGGGAGTTGATACCTTATTTTCAGTTGGTGAAAATGTTGTTAGTATGGTGACTTAAGGCTCGAAAATGTCGTGAAATGACTTGCTGCTTCTCTTCATCACTGGTATTACAACCTTTTGGGGTAGGGGTTTATTGTTTGAAGGAGAGACTTTCGTCGAAGCCAATTCTGTCTGACCACTGGTTTCCTTAACAATTCCCTTCTTTGCTTGTATATATATATATATATATATATATATATATATATATATATATATATATATATATATATATATATATATATATACAGTGGAACCTCTACATACGAATTTAATCCGTTCCAGAACCAACTTCGGATGTAGAAATTGATCGGATGTCGAAACGAATTTTCCCATAAGAATACATTGAAATAGGATTAATCCGTGGTTGAGCCCAAAAACCTATGATAACTTCTTAATAAACTACTACACATAACTTTCCCATGAGAATAATGAACACTAAATTAGATAATAGACATGTAAATAAGAAGAATAGACATGTAAATAAGAAGAATTAGCAAAAAATGATAAATAAGAAACGGGTTTTTAGCGTCACTTTACCTTAGAAACTCCAGCGCAGGTGTTGTTCGTCTTCGCTACGCAGAGAGGAGAGAGGAGACGGACGGACGGCGAGGAGGTAGAGAGGTTAACTACGATAAACGTAACACTACCGTAACTTATTCTAACTTACACTAAGTGAACTTTAACATAACTTAGCTTATTTTTTTTTTATTTTTATATTTTATATTTTTTTTTACATTTTTTTTTTCTTTTTGATGATTACGTAATTTTAATCACTATCACTTACATTTAAAATTGACTGAATTTCTTTTGCTTCACTCTTTTCCGTTTTCTGTGTTTCACTTTCTTCCTCTTCACTCTTTGCCGTTTTCTTCGGTTCACTTACATCCTCTTCATCGCGAGTTCGCTTCGCAGTTTTTTTAAAGAAAGCATCGATAGATAATTGCTTCGTACGGCTTTTCAGAATGTTTCGAAAGTGCGTTAGGCAAACATCATCGAATTGAGAAACTACACGACAAACCTGCAATTTCTTTGGATGGTATTTGTCGATGAAGTCGACCACGTCTTGATATTTTCCTAACACCTCTTTTATTTGCGCTGAACCTAACACATGTTCTACCTCCTCGCTCTCTTCCTCGTCATCACTCATGTGCTCCGACATAGCATGGAGTTCCTTGAGCTCATCCGTCGTCAGTTCGTCGTGATGTTCGGCGACGAGTTCCGTAACGTCATCTGCGTCGACCTCCAGACCCATGGACTTGCCAAGGGAGACGATTTCCTCTACGGCTTCCGCTGCACCGACCACGGGATCAGGTTCGGGGTCAAAACCCTCGAAATCTCGGGGAGAAACTGCATCAGGCCACAGCTTCTTCCATGCAGAATTGAGGGTCCGTCGAGTTAATCCCACCCAAGCCTGATCAATGATCTTTAAGCAGTGCACGATATTGAAGTGGCCCCTCCAAAATTCACGCAAAGTTAAGTTGGTGCTTTGCGTGACATTAAAGCACTGCTTGAATAAGTGCTTGGTGTACAGCTTCTTAAAATTAGAGATGACTTGCTGGTCCATGGACTGGAGGATAGAGGTGGTATTTGGTGGAAGATACAGCACCTTTTATGAACTTGAATTCATCGAAGATATCATCTTCAAGTCGGGGGGGTGAGCGGGTGCATTGTCAAGGCATAGCAGGCACTTTAAAGGCAATTTCTGCTCATGAAGATACTTCTTCACAAAAGGACCGAAAACTTGGTTTACCCATTGCACAAAGAATTGCCTAGTGACCCAGGCCTTCGAGTTGGATCGCCAGAAAACATGAAGCTGATCCTTATCGACGTTGTGTGCTTTAAAGGCCCTAGGGTTCTCTGAATGGTAAACAAGCAAGGGCTTAACTTTAAAGTCCCCGCTAGCGTTGGCACATAGAGCAAGAGTCAACCGATCCTTCATTGGCTTATGCCCAGGCAATTTCTTCTCTTCAGCAGTGATGTAGGTTCGACTCGGCATCTTCTTCCAAAACAGCCCAGTTTCATCACAATTGAACACCTGCTGCTCTACGTAGCCTTCTTCCTTTACGATATTTTCGAATTTCTTAACAAAGTCAGTTGCAGCCTTTGTGTCCGCACTAGCAGCCTCTCCGTGGCGAACAACTGAATGAATCCCGGACCGTTTCTTAAATTTCTCGAACCAGCCACGAGATGCCTTGAAATCATCTAAGGAAGGCTCGGTTGAACTCTCCCCAGCATCACCCACAGAGCTCTCCTCCTTCAAGTCAGTAAAGATGGCGTGCGCCTTCTCGCAGATAACGGTTTCGGTGATGGTGTCGCCAACGATCTCTCTATCCTTAATCCACACTAGTAGAAGTCGTTCCATCTCTTCTATGATAGGGGTACGGCGTTTGGAAATTATAGTGATCCCCTTAGAAGGTTTCACTGCTTTAATAGCTTCCTTCTGTTTAAGGATTGTCGAGATCGTCGACATATTACGGCCATACTGTTTAGCAAGTTCACTCACGCGGATGCCACGCTCATGTTTTTCAATAATTTCCTGCTTAATTTCTATAGAAAGCATTTCCTTCTTCCTTTTCTCACCACTACCACTACCACTGGCAAAACTAAGCCTTTTTGGACCCATGATTTACGTAAATTATCGTTAATGGATGCACGTAAAAAATCACGATTAATTCACAGTTAATATCACAACGCAAAGAGCACAACCGCACGAAGCCAACGAGAACAGAGGACTGACCCAAGCCGCGCTAATTGAGCGTCCCTCCGAGGTCGATGTGCTGCCTTCTATCGGCGGAAATAAAAAACACTTCAGGCGCTATGAGCACAGACTACGCGTACGAGTATTGTTTACTTCGGGTGTCGAAAAAAACATTCGGGTGTAGAGTCGGAACGTGTTCGAATTGTACTTCGCGTGTCGAAAAATTCGGATACAACCGGTACGACGAAAATTGCTACTTCGTGTGTCGAAATAAAATTCGGGTGTAGAGTCGAAAATTTGCTCGAATTTTACTTCGGATGTTGGAAAATTCGGATGTAGATACGATCGGATGTAGAGGTTCCACTGTATATATATACTTGTGTGAGTAGATCTAATTACATTATATTCACATAAGAAGCCCTTTGAAATCTCTCCTCGCTATCGGTTTCCTTTTAAGTGTCCACTTCAGTTATGTCATAGTAGTTTCTATGGCAAGTTCTCTGTCATAATATGGATCTGACGTGGTGGTATACAAGAAAATCATGGCATGCGTGGTGATGCTTCTAGAAGGAAGACTATTTTGATCAAAGTTTGGTTTGTTCGTGAAATGGCGGCAATTGTAAAAAAGGGATACAACCTTTGACTGAACACTAACTGGATATTTTTTTTTTGGGGGGGGGGGTCAGGGGTGGGGGGGGGGAGATACAGGCTTTCTATTGAAATATATTTCTTTACTATCAATGCATATATGGATGACATCATATTCCGAAGTTTAAGAATGATATGATAACTGATTCACTTTCGAGATATATAACCTAATTACACGGCTATCTTTTACAATAAGAAATTCTTTCAAGAATTTGGCGATCTTCCTAACCGGAGGCTGTGGCAGCTTAGTAGAAACATACTATCATACAATCTGTGCCAAGGGATTTCAATTACCTTTCTAGTCTGTGGGTTTTCAATAGTCTGCTTTTACGTCTAGCTGCTGAATCCTCGCAGCCATTGCCTGATCCTTCCTATTCCTAGCTTAGGGTGAGAGTGGCCTTTGTCATTGATCTTAGGTATATATAGGCAGTCTGTAAGATTTTGTCCTGTCTCTTACCTCTGCCAATCATGAGTAACCTTCAGACTGAATGCAGTTTAGTCTTCAGCACTGAATTTCGTCTTAAAGTGGTGGACGGATAATGATGTTTATTGAATTTAAATTTTTCTTCTTGACATCAATTTATATATCTGCCATCATATTTGATTTTTGTGTAATATATATTTTCTAGCTCTCTATGAGTCGAGCTTGACTCTTTGGGCTATTAGATTTCCTTTTAATAATAATAATGTGCAATCTACATAGAATTTAATCATAATGGGATTACCAATGCATTCAGTTCTCTCCGGAATATATTGCTATCTGCGTAAAAATAAGAAATTGCGGCTATATTGAATTCTCCCCTTTCTTCCATACAGGTGAATGCTATCGAGATCTAGAAGTTTTTTCTCAGTTTTATTATATTATTTAGTAATCTTCCCAATTAAAAAGTTTAAGCTTGGTGAAACTTCAGAAAGAGTTGTTATGAAGACTTTTTCGGTCAGTGTGTTTCAAATAGAGTAATACCCCTGGATAAAAAGTTTCTGTATACAGAAAACTCATCATACGAAATGACGTAAAACAAAATTTCTCTCCATGTTATGAAAAAATACTTAGGATACGAAATTTGCGCTGTTAGGTTAGGTATATTGAATGATTCAGATGGATTTGTCTCTTTCATTCTATTTCATTATTCAAAATAAATCATGATATGAAAGCCACTCCTGAGCGAATTAATTCTGTATCATGAGGTATCACTTATATAGTTTCATATTCTATTTGCTACCCAACTTTGATATTTATTCAACATTGATCTCAATTATATTTAAAAATTTGATCTGTTTTCTTCGCCTTTCTTCTTTAATTTTCCCTTTTTGACTACTACTACTACTACTACTACTACTACTACTACTACTACTAATAATAATAATAATAATAATAATAGTAATAATAATAATAATAATAATAATAATAATAATAATATTAGAAATAATAATAATAATAATAATAATAATAATAATAATAATAATAATAATAATAATAATAATAACATAAATAAGTATTTCATAACTTTCATAACTCAACAAAGGAATTCTTACACGAGGAAAATGTAAAATGTTTTTGAATATATAAAGTGTTCTGTAATAATTCTCGTCAAGATTAAACTTCGATTCTCCAGAATAGGATTTAACACACAAAGTTAATGGAACTTCAAAGAATAAAGATTTTAGAGAAACCATCCAGCAACGATAATCGGTAAACTAGTGTTTCCAGTGGAATAGAGTGAAAGGTTAATGGACCTTTCCTACAAACTTTGATTGCGGATAAAGGCGAGGAAATGGAGAGGAGAACCAAAATGTCTATTCTACGTGCAAATCTAATATTTCAATAGAAATTTTGTAATTTATTTAATGTAGCTACCTAAACCTGAAAGAGAAAGGCTCAAAATGAAATATATCGCTTATTTGTCAGCTTTTTTATAAAATATATATATTTTTTCTAACCCTCACCCTTGCACACACATATATATATGTATATATATATATATATATATATATATATATATATATATATATGATAATATATATATATATATATATATATATATATATATATATTTTATATATATATATATATATATATTTTATATATATCTATATATATATATATATATATATATATATATATACATATATATATATATATTTATTTTATATATATATATATATATATATATATATATATATATATATATATAT
>NC_090732.1:32775451-32777951 GCF_036898095.1 Palaemon carinicauda | reverse complement strand
AAAACAATCTATCTAAAAGGCAATGTTTTTAAAATAGTACTTGGCAAGAATTCCTCTTACAATTATATTTCAAAAGTAGTTGTTGAGTAATTCTTAGCAAGAATTCATCACATTCAACTAGTATATTCTGTAACTTTATAACCCAGAATTTCAGTTTCTTTAAATGTGCTCAATAAATTAGACTATATTGATAAGGTTAATAACATTCTTGCTGACCAAACTAAATTTGAATTACACGGTGAACCAAATTTTTTGGACATTTACAAAAGAGAACAAAAAATTAACAGATTTTTGAGAAAACTAAAAAATGAAGGTATCTTAAATAAAACAACGTATCAGAAGCTTTTTGTGACAGGTTCTTCTTATAGCATTCTATATGGACTACCAAAGATACATAAGGAAGGAGTTCCTATCAGCCCCATAATGGCAGTCTATAACAACCCGTCTTACACAATATCAAAACACCTTGTCTCTTTACTCAGTGATTTTTCGTCCAATCAGTTCTCACTAAGAAATGGCTATGAGTTTCAGCAACAAATAGTTTTACAAGATGGTGATCTACATAAATTTTGATGTAGAATCTTTTTTTTTTTTACAAATGTGCCACTAAATGGAACGATTAATATTATTTTAGATAAAATTTATTATGACGATAAAAATATTTTTCATGGTTTTAACAGACATTTTTTTGAGACTTTTCTTGAGCTTGCTGTACAAGACTCCATGTTTGTTTTTAATGGCCAACTTTACTCGTAGGTTGATGGAGTTGCCATGGGTTCCCCGTTAGGACCTTTGTTTGCTAATATCTTTATGTCCTATTTTGAAATTTTTTTTTTTTAAATAGTTGTCCAGACACTTGTAAGCCAGTGTATTATAGAAGATATGTTGATGACATTTTTGTGTTATTCAAACAATCATGGCATAGCGAAATGTTTTTAAGCCATATAAATATTCAACACCAAAATATAAAATTTACTATAGAAAAAGAAAACAACAACTCTCTACCTTTTTTTAGACATTAACGTAAGCAGAGAAAAAGACATACACTGGACTTGCCAACAATTTTTATAGTTCGTGTTTTTTTTTTTTTTTTTTTTTTTTTTTTTAACTAAATGCTATAAACACTCTTGTTTATAGGGCTCTGCGTTATTCCTTGAGTTGGTCACTCTTTCATAAGGAGATTTTTTTGGGGGTTAATTTTTTCGAGCAAAACTCTTACCTTGAAAGTATGGTTCATAAGGTTATTAACAAGCTCCTCTTACGACATTTCTCCACTACAGTACCATCGTATAATGTCAAAAAGAAAAAATATTTTCGCTACAATTCCTTACCTATCTGACAAGAAGTTTTCCATCAAACTTAAAAATATAATAGAAAAAGAGTTCGGCTGCCTCAACATCCAGCTAATCCCAATCAATCAACTCAAAATTAATGTATTTTTTGGCTACAAAGACAAACTGCAGACCTTCATGAGGTCCAACATCATTTATAAATTCAAGTGCCCGGGATGTCCCGGTATCTATGTTGGATCTTGCCGAAGGTTGTTGCAGATTGAGATACTGTAGCCATATGGGATACGGCTTTAGAACGGGTCAGAGACTTGGTAACCCAGAATTTTCTAATATAAGGAATCAGGCCACCACTTGCAAGATCCAAGTAAACAAAAAAAAAAACAAAAAAACACTTTTCTATTATTAGTGGGACAAAACATAGCGAATTTCTAACTACCCTTGAGTCATTATACATTAAACGGCTTGTTCCTTCCTCAAAATCTAACACCTCCGCTTCTCCTCTTTTCTTAGCCTAACTGAAGTCATTGGTGGGTAACAATTTTTACTCATTCGTTCTTCACCTTTTCTTATGGATAGTCTGGTGAGCACTGGCTCTCTTGTATCTTTACTGTTTTAGTTTTTACGATATTCTTTTATAAATCAATAATGTTTTAATATTCTTTTAATATTTTGTTTTAAATTATTGTACAAATTTTAAGAATTTTATATATATATGTATATATATATATATATATATATATATATATATATATATATATATATATATATATATATATATATATATATATATATATATATATATATATATATATATATATTCACACACACAGTATATAGGTAAGAGTGTTAGGTAGCTCTTAATTTTGGGATATATGTTTCATATTCAAAGTATTTTTAACCATCTTTATGGTATTAGTTTTGCAGCATGTCTTAATTACTCTTTACATCCGTATCATCCATAAATCCACAATAAATTGTTAAACTTGTTTAGCATGAAATTTTGAATGAAAGTAAAGTCATTTTGATCCAAAAATAATTACACAAATTTTCTGAAAAATATCCCATCATTATTCTTTCCATAGTTCTTTGAGATATTGCTAGATAATGTTAATACTACCAGAACCACATAATTATATTTTTTGTTCTTTTGTAGAAAGTAGCATCTTACATTTCTGTACTTATATACTTGCTTTGTCAGCTGATCCTGC
>NC_090732.1:32765451-32770451 GCF_036898095.1 Palaemon carinicauda | reverse complement strand
GATGCACAAATATATGTCTTTTATTTTTCTAATCAACATATCTTGGGTACCCTTGTGCGAGCTTCTGCCGGTGCCGCTCCTATATCGAAAGAATGGCATTCCTTCGATAATCTGATTGTGAAATCAGTGCTCCTTACCTCACAGTGTTAAGTATAGAGGAGGACAGTGCTTGTACACTTCCTTACACCTAGGTGTTCGACCCCCTTTTTCTACCGGGAATTCCCCGGTTGGAGGAATTTCCTTATCTTAATACTGAGGGGAGGTAACAGCATTGGATCACAGGGGATACACAGGTATGTGTCTCCCACACTATCTCTTTTAGTTTTCTGTCCTAAGCTATTTTTATCAAAAGACGATCTTTGCAAATTGTTTATCAGTGCGATAATCAATTGAATACTCATTTCTGTTCTCCTTTCCTTACAGGAGGGACACCAGATGATGTATCGTAGTCTTCTGCAGTTATAAAGATGAGTATTT
The DNA here is from genome assembly GCF_036898095.1 of Palaemon carinicauda. Lineage (NCBI taxonomy): Eukaryota > Metazoa > Arthropoda > Malacostraca > Decapoda > Palaemonidae > Palaemon > Palaemon carinicauda. The sequence goes on along the minus strand of NC_090732.1, from coordinate 32,769,974 downwards.
TCACAGATATAATATATGCAAGGTTCATGCCCCCAGCAATATTATTTCCAAATCCCCAACCCCGTCTGAGACCCTCTGACCTATTAGTAGGTCAGACCTTACTGTCGAAGGTCTCGAAAAAACCCAAGTTAATATAACAAATTTGGGTATGAGATTCCTAAAATCTCTCCGAAACCATACCTACCTATTTTACAGCTTCCTAAAGGACATCCTGACCCCTTTCCCTCCTCTCTCCACTCCAGTTCGAAGAGAGGAGGTGAGGATGGGGGTAGCCCCCCCCCCCTTTCGCTGCCAGTGCATACAAGATGGCAGTCTCAAGCTGTCGAACTACGGTTGGTTTGGTTTCAGAAGTTATATAAAAAATGCGGTTCAGTTGCGAACTCGCAAAAAATATGAGTACTCTACGGGAATTGGACCGAAGATTTCACTTATTAATTTCGATAACTAACAATTTAGTGTTCCCTTTAAAGGTTTTTAAAGTCTTAAAGCTCCCCCCAATCCCCCAACCTTGTCTCACAAGGATGGTGGGGTTGCAGATACTAACGGCACTAATGAATCTGAGCAAAACTCGAACCCCTGGCTGGCAAACACCAGGCAGAGACTCTACATTCAGGCCACACCTTGTAGTGATAACAACGATGGCAGTCATTGATTCACTGTCACATCCGACTCCGCCGCCGAGAGCCGGCAGTGTGTGCCCTTGGTCACCACCCGGTCAATAGCTGAGTTAGTATGCCTTCAATCGGCAGCCCGCCGATAACCGGCGGACTGCCGACAGCCCGGGGAGTCGCCAATGGTTCAGAGGGCTGCTGACTATGCGTATAGTTTTCACCACTACCCATCACATTGAATATTGGCTAGGATGGTGTGACTTCTGTCAGCGACCCGCTGGCAGCCGACAAGTCACTGACATTCCGAAGAACTGCTAGCCATATTGGTACTGAAGTACTGTGCCCGTTAACTTACCCCCAAGTACTAGCCTTGACGGTAATATGCTAGTTGTATAGGGGTATACAATACCCTGTACATCTGTAGTATAGGACCATATCACATACAGAAATCTTTGGTACATAACCATACAATAGAATGGTTTTCCAGTATGCTCTGCTTCTAAGCTCAATCTCTTTGCTGAGACCTACCTTTTTTGGGGGATCCACTCCCCCCCCCATTTTTTCTACGTTGACTCTTCATCAGCCTCTTTGATTCTCATTATTAATTCCCCGGGCGTATGCACTGTTTACGCTACTCTATCCTTATGGGCTAGATTCTTCCATCAGGTCCTTCTTGAAAGGAGATGCCCTAGAATCAATAATTAGGAAGGCCGCAGCAGTTGGCTGGAAGGATTCACACGTATGTTTCTCTCCTATTCTTTTCCAGCGTACTTATCCTAAGCTTTATACAATAGAAAGGAATCTTCTATTACAGTAAAACAATGAAAAGCTGATATAGGCAAACGGTCAGGTTTGGCCTAAAAGGAGGACGGAAGGGTTTCTTAGTTCTCCTTGGGATGTTAAACAGCATCCTACAGTTACAATGACCGTTGTTCCACAGACGGTCAGATATGTACACCTTCTGATCACGCGAAGCAAACAGACGCTTCTGGTAGGAGGGAAGTTCGTCCTGGATCGCTGGACCGTTGATCCTTGGGTCCAAGGCCTAACCAAGATGAGATTAGAATGGAAATGGACATATCTCCACCATCCTTGCCTCAACTCTTCTTATATTCAATTCCCCCTAGAAGAGTATACCTTAGAGCTCTAGAGCATACTAGCGGTGAGTCCATCGATTTCCAAGGATGGCTGTTTAGTGTTTACGTGAAAGACTCAAGAAAACTCTGTGTCATTCTGGACTCGGCGCCACTCAACAAGTTCCAATATAACAGCAAGTTCAGAATGTTAATCCTTCTGAACATAAGGACCTTCTTCAGTAAGGGGTGTTGACAATCTAGCCAGACCTGGAAGATGTCTATCAGCAACTTCCAGTCAGTCACCCCCTCCCCTCCTATCTATGATCCAAGTTACAGAAGATAACATACATCCTAGACAAGATTCTCGTCGGACTAGATTCAGTCCTAGGATCTTCATGTAATTAGCAGACACAGTCAAGCGAAACAAAGCCTAGAAGGAGTTCAGGCAACAATGGCCCTGGACGACAGGCTGGGGTGGGCAGCACCCGAAACAACTGTCTATGAGCATCCATGGAGATGATCCGGCCCCGGAACATCGAGGATGCAAATAACTTCAAGAAGTCTCGATTCTCTCCAGCTCAGGGGCTTCAATGTTTTAAAAAAAAATCATTGAAACCTGTAGTCACCCTAACGCTCCTTTCCCTTGGGGATGTAAAAGGAGATCGCAAGGCCTGTCAAGAGACTATTGTAATCAGTCAGGATTCCATGACGCAAACAGGGAGGAGTTTCGAACTCTCTCCAGTTCATGATAATGACAGACCCAGTGCTATGTGCACAACTATAAGATGCGCTAAGAGGCTGGAGAAGATACGCATCAAGCATTCTAAGAATTCTAATAGTACCAATGATGGTCATTCCCTCTTCGCTTACCTTTCAATGACCAAAGGCCATGGACCCGTAGGCTATTTTAGCCCTGTAATTGCTGGAGAAACTCTCTCCACACAGATCAGACCTCCTCAGGTTGATCTGAGGCATCGAAGCGATAATGAGGCTTCGAAACTGTCGAGGATAAGGGACATCTCATTTCATTAGGGAATGCTAGCCATCCCTTCCTTAAGGGAATGGTGCCTATCAGCAGCTCTTTTATATATGATCCGCAAGGTGACAGCGGATGCTCTTCTCTGGTTCAACCCAATAGAGTAGGAATGGTACACGGATGCAGACCCATTCCCTCCCAGATGGGAACAAGTCCCCGAGCAGCAGATCGTTCTCTTCATCACGAGCGTTATCAAGATACTATCTCGTTATTTAGCCCTATACGAGGATCCTCTAATGGAGGTAACAGACATCATGTCTTTACAATAGAAGTGATGGACTTAGAATTCCTGTTTAGCCCATCAAATTTCCTCCGAAAGGCCCTCTACATGCTGAGACCCTTCCCGGGAAGAGGGGCTCTGTTGGCTCCCAGGTAGCCCAAGAACACCCCGTTCCCTGTAATGAAGGAACTGAGGCTGAGGCTAGTCCTAGTTATGCACCTAGGATTATCCAGGAGGTTCAGAAGTTTTCTGCCTTCGATTTATCACAGTACACCTGATCCCTTCACCTTATGAATTCCTTGCCCTTAACGGTTAGGAAAAAGACTGGGATCTCAAAAGGCAAAATAGAATTCCTTGAAGAATACAAGTATAGTCAACTAAAAGACAATACGAGTCTTCTTGAGAAAAGTAAGTTGCTTTGTAAAGCAAAAGGGTCCGAAAGCAATCTCATGATCTTCTGCCTGTCCTTCTCTATCCACCCCTATATTCAAGGACTGGCGGCCAAGAGCACGATGGCCCTTGAGGAAGGAGGAAGTGTATCCTTGGATACCATGAGAAGTTTAGTTCTTCGGCCTTGTCCCCATCTAAACCCTTGAGTAAGCACCAAGGGTATGGCTGACATTGCAAGAGAGGTCACTTGATTGGATATTTGGATCCATATCTATGTGCAAGTCAGCCCAGACTAGACCTCTTCTATATGCCCTTTAAATAGATCTGACGACTGAAATCTTTAATAAGATTCCGAAAACATGTGCAGGCTTAGGCCTGCAACGCCACTAAAGCCCATATCATGGTCTTTGGACAAGGTCCTACATTATGCCTCACCTGTGAACAATGAGGATTGTTCCATCAAGGATCTAACCTAAAAGGTTATTTTTTCGGTTCGCTATAGCCTCTGGGGCTAGAGTTAGTGTAATAGTGGCCCTATTTAGGGATGAGGACCACATTAAGTGGGAGAACTGCATCTCTTTCCTGATCTAACCTTTCTCACTAAAGACGAACTACCCACTAAGAGGTGGGATTCCTGGAGAATCTGCCCTCTGAAGTAAGATGTCTCTCTAGGTCTGCTAGAGCGTCTAAGGTGTATCTTCATAGAACTTCAGACTTCAGCAGAAACAGCTCTTTACAGGAGAAAACTTTGGATCAAACTATCTCTACAACTGAGGGCGAAGCTCACCTACCATATTCGCGGAGCGGATCCTGACAGTACCCCTGCAGATAAAGATCCGAGAAAAGTTGCTTCATCACTGAATCTTTCAGTGTGTGGACTTCAGCCTCTTCGATCATTTACTGATCGGAGGTTGTCCAATGTGTCTTACAGACACTATACTAAGCAAATCTATGGGTTGAAGCATTATATGGTGGCGGCAGGTGCTATTTTGGACCCTGTCGTCTAGCTCTGCGATGAACAGTAAATTGATTGAGACTATCAATTAAAAGAAGAAAGGGTCAGCATTTTTCGTGTGGCCTCCCTTTGAATAAGTGTTGCCCAGGTAACACTAGATCTGTTCAGAATCTCAGGTGTGAAATTATGCGGATACCACTAGTGCCGTGTGTACATAGTACACAGTGTTGTTAGA
>NC_090732.1:32745451-32752951 GCF_036898095.1 Palaemon carinicauda | reverse complement strand
CTATGTATGCTATTTACAAACAATCGATTGGTTTTGATTGTGTTAAAATTTCACCGGTAATGAAAGCCCTGCTAAAACAAGGAATGAAATAATCGTATGTTGAAACTTATCAATATAGTATGTATAATAATCCTAAAACTACATAGAAAGGATTTACACCGGTAAACCCCATCACTCCTAAATTACTCATAGCATTCTTGGTATAGGTTTTACTTTTATGAAATCTCCTCCATATATCATTGAATCAATTGTTATACTATATAATCTTGCAGTTCAATGTCTTTTGATGCTTTCTTTGCTACTCGTACTGTTAGTTTTGGTACCGGGTAAGGTGTTTCATTGTTTCTATTTATATAGTTAAGTCTCATATTACTATCGTAGAACATTATATTGGAATCCACTGCAACGTATATCACTCCATCTCTTTTGTTGATGATATTTCCATTTTCCTCTTTTTAAGAAAATGTCTGTTGGCGTCCTGTTACGAGTCAATTTTCATCAATTCAATAAAGCTGTCCTTTAGTGTTTCCTTAATTCTGGTCTGAGTGTGTTTACGAATATCTTGGGTTTATTAAATGTGTTGTATTGTTGTGATATTTCTATTCCATATCTCTTCGATTTTATCCTCATTTCAAATTGTATCTTTAGTAAGTTTTTGGTGATTGCTCATGTATATATATATATAAATATATATATATATATATATATATATATATATATATATATATATATATATATATATATGTGTGTGTGTGTGTGTGTGTGTGTATATATGTATATATATATATATATATATATATATATATATATATATATATATATATATATATATATATATATATATATATATATATATATAGATATATATATATATATATATATATATATATATATATATATATATATATATATATATATATATGTGTGTGTGTATGTATGTGTGTGAGTGTGTGTATAGATAGATAGAAAGATATATGTAATATATAAAACAATAGAGATAATTTATGATAAAACATTCACTACTGACCAAATCCCGTATTATATTGTCTAAAAATTATATTTATAATATCTTCCATCATCAAAAATCCTGAATTACGGTAAATCGTATTCCTTTCCGGACTAGGGGTGGTAAAACGAAAATCAGTATGTTATTGTCAGGTTCATATACTTTTATTTCAAAAGGAAACCTCGGGAAAAAAAACTGACCATATTGGAAAAAGAAGAAAGAAAAAAACCTTTTATTTCATTTGTAACAGTTCGCAGAAACGCTTCAACCAGAGAAAGTTCATATGGGACTTTGAAGGTTGTCAGGGAAAGACATTTGGAAGAAAAAAAAAAAGAGAGAGAAAAGATAGGTTATATCCGACCTAGGTATGTTAAGAATTCCGCGTAATATTTTCTTTTTAGTGCAATTTCGTATTTCTATTGTATTTCTTTTTACTCTATTTATTGAATATTATTTATTTGAAGAGTTTGTAGTTCTTCCATTGATGCGATAAATCAATCAATTTCAAATCGAAAAGGTATGCAGCGGCATGATAAAATATAGTAATGGGAATTCATAAAAAGAAAAGATGATTTTCCAGAAAAACATATATCCATTGGGAAATTATCATTTTGATTGAGATTTTTAGCAATGTAACTCAGGGAATTAGTTTTCATGTTCAACTTCATGGAATTATACCTTCGAAAATATTCTTCAATTTCGTGTATTATATATAATCTCTTAAAGTTCCTCGATCAAAATAAAGAAATAATAAAAATTTCCTTTCGTCTTCATATGACTAAAAACCTTAGGTTAGACACCAGATCAGACAACGGCATTACAGAGGTACTATTTTCGCAATGTTATTTCTATTTTTATGGTTATAATTTACATGCTACTAATTTAAAATAAATCTCCGAATAAAAATAATATATATTAGATCTATAATCTTAAATTTATGTACAGATATAATCCATCTATATAGTGATTTTGATAGCTAATTTATATATTTAAAAAAAAAATAACATAAAACATATCTTAATTTTCAAAGAATCTCAATATTTCTTGAATACCATTATAAGGAGTTTGCTAATACGTCTGAAACTAGAATATATATATATATATATATATATATATATATATATATGTATATATATATATATATATATATATATATATATATATATATATATATATATATAAATATATATATATATATATATATATATATATATATATACACACACACACACACACACACATATATATATATATATATATATATATATATATATATATATATATATGTAGTTGTCATGGGTGACTTAAATGCTAGAGTGGGCGCTGGAGAGGTAGGTGTCATTGGGTATGGCGTACCAGGTGAAAATGAGAGTGGTTAGAGACTGGAAGATATGTGTGTTGAACAAGAGATAGTAATAAGTGCTAGCTTCTTTAAAAAAGAAAGATAAAAATAAGTATACATGGGTAAGAGTGGCAAATGGAAGAGTAGTAGGAAGGGCATTAATGGATTATGTGTTGATAACTAAAAGAATGTTTGGAAGATTGAAAGACGTGCACGTGTTTAGGGGTATGGCTAACGGTATGTCTGATCATTTTTTGGTGGAAGGAAAATTAGTTGTAGCAAAAGCGGGGGGGAATAGAGTAGGTGGATGTAAAAGGGAGGTAGTGTGGGTTGAAGAGCTAATAAAACCGGGGGTAAAAGGTAAATATCAGGAAAGGTTGAAAATGGCATATGACGAGGTGAGAGTAAGAGAAACTGGTAATTTAGAGGAGGAGTGGAAGTTAGTAAAAGAGAATTTTGTTGGGATTGCAAGTGATGTATGTGGCAAGAATGTTGTTGGAGGCAGCATGAGGAAGGGCAGTGAATGGTGGAATGAAGGAGTGAAGGTAAAAGTGGAAGAGAAAAAGAGGGCTTTTGAAGAATGGCTGCAGAGTAATAGTATAGAGAAGTATGAAAAATATAGAGAGAAAAATGTGGAAGTAAAGCGCAAGGTACGTGAGGCAAAGAGGGCAGCTGACCTGAGGTGGGGTCAGGGATTGGGTCAGTCATATGAAAAGAATAAGAAGAAGTTTTGGAAAGAAGTGAAGAAATAAGGAAGGCTGGCGCAAGAATTGAAGAGACAGTGAAAGATGGAAAAGGAAGGTTGTTAAAAGGAGAGGAGGCAAGGAAAAGGTGGGCGGAATATTTTGAAAGTTTGCTGAATGTTGAGGATAATAGGGAGGCAGATATAATTGCTGTTCCAAGTGTTGAGGTGCCAGTGATGGGAGATGAGAATGAGAGAGAGATTACAATAGATGAAGTGAGGAGAGCACTAGATGAAACGAGAGTAGGAAAAGCATCTGGTATGGATGGTGTGAAAGCTGAGATGTTGAAGGAAGGGGGTGTGACTGTACTTGAATGGTTGGTGAGATTGTTTAATATGTGTTTTGTGTTGTCAATGGTACCAGTACATTGGGTTTGTGCATGTATTGTACCACTATATAAGGGTAAGGGAGATGTGCATGAGTGTTGTAATTCAAGAGGTATTAGTTTGTTGAGTGTAGTTGGAAAAGTGTATGGTAGAGTATTGATTAATAGGATTAAGGATAAAACAGAGAATGCAATCTTGGAAGTACAGGGTGGTTTTAGAAGAGGTAGGGGTTGTATGAATCAGATTTTTACAGTTAAACAGATATGCGAGAAATATTTAGCAAAAGGTTAGGAGGTGTATGTTGCGTTTATGGATCTGGAGAAAGCATATGATAGAGATGATAGGGAAGCAATGTGGAATGTGATGAGGTTATATGGAGTTGGTGGAAGGTTGTTGCAAGCAGTGAAAAGTTTCTACAAAGGTAGTAAAGCATGTGTTAGAATAGGAAATGAAGTGAGTGATTGGTTTCCGGTGAGAGTGGGGCTGAGACAGGGATGTGTGATGTCGCCGTGGTTGTTTAACTTGTATGTTGATGGAGTGGTGAGAGAGGTGAATGCTCAAGTGCTTGGACGAGGATTAAAACTGGTAGGCGAGAATGACCATGAATGGGAGGTAAATCAGTTGTTGTTTGCGGATGGTACTGTACTGGTAGCAGACACAGAAGAGAAGCTTGACCGGCTAGTGACAGAATTTGGAAAGTTGCGTGAGAGAAGGAAGTTGAGAGTTAATGTGGGTAAGAGTAAGGTTATGAATGTACGAGAAGGGAAGGTGGTGCAAGGTTGAATGTCATGTTGAATGGAGAGTTACTTGAGGAGGAGGATCATTTTAAGTACTTGGGGTCTATTGTTGCAGCAAATGGTGGAGTGGAAGCAGATGTACGTCAGAGAGTGAGTGAAGGTTGCAAAGTGTTGGGGGCAGTTAAGGGAGTAGTAAAAAATAGAGAGTTGGGCATGAATGTAAAGAGAGTTCTATATGAGAAAGTGATTGTACCAACTGTGATGTATGGATCGGAGTTGTGGGGAATGAAATTGATGGAGAGACAGAAATTGAATGTGTTTGAGATGAAGTGTCTAAGGAGTATGGCTGGTGTATCTCGAGTAGATAGGGTTAGGAACGAAGTGGTGAGGGAGAGAACGGGTGTAAGAAATGAGTTAGCGGCTAGAGTGGATATGAATGTGTTGAGGTGGTTTGGCCATGTTGAGAGAATAGAAAATGGCTGTCTGCTAAAGAAGGTGATGAATGCAAGAGTTGATGGGAGAAGTACGAGAGGAAGGCCAAGGTTTGGGTGATTGGATGGTGTGAAGAAAGCTCTGGGTGATAGGAGGATAGATGTGAGAGAGGCAAGAGATCGTGCTAGAAATAGGAATGAATGACTAGCGATTGTGACGCAGTTCCAGTAGGCCCTGCTGCTTCCTCCGTTGCCTTAGATGACCGCGGAGGTAGCAACAGTAGGGGAGTCAGCAATATGAAGCTTCATCTGTGGTGGAAATGTGGGAGGTTGGGCTGTGGCACCCTAGCAGTACCAGCTGAACTCGGTTGAGTCCCTGATTAGGCTGAAGGAACATAGAGAGTAGAGGTCCCCTTTTTGTTTTGTTTCATTGTTGGTGTCGGCTACCCCCCAAAATTGGGGGAAGTGCCTTGGTATATGGATGGATGGATGGATATATATATACATACATATATATATATATATATATATATATATATATATATATATATATATATATGTATATGTATATGTATATATATGCATATATATATATATATATATATATATATATATATATATATATATATATATATATATATATATATATATATATATATATGTATATATATATATGTTTATATATATATATATATATATATATATATATATATATATACATATATATATATATATATATATATATATATATATATATATATATACTGTATATATATATGTATATATATGTATATATATATATATATATATATATATATATGTGTGTGTATATATATATACATATATATATATATATATATATATATATATATATATATATATATATATATATATATATATATATATATGTATGTATATATATATATATATATATATATATATATATATAAACTTCTCTCATCTAAAAAAAATCAAACCCAAATGGTTTTGGTAAAACTTTCATAAAATAAAATATTACTAGAATTATAGGAAATGCCTTCCAAATTGGTTATAACTTTCGATAAGCCAAATAATACTTCTCTCGATATCTGTTTTTGTTTTATTTTCTTATCACATGATGTATTCTTTTTTTCAATTGTCTCGTAATTAGTCTTCTTATATTCAGTTGAATGCTCTCCTATATTGCTTACAGTATCATGTGCATAACATTAATAAATATGGGACATGAAACAGTTTTCTTTTATATTTTAGGTATAATGACCTGTATGTTACCCTTCAAAATTTTCGACTACAGGGAATATATTTCACTTCCTTTATGAATATATAATTTATTTTTAGAAGATAACATATCACCCTTATCTTTATTTTAACTAAGTCGGTTTTATATAACTGTTCCTTGCCAACAGGTAACCTTTTTAATTTAATGTAAAAATCAGAGAACCCAATTCCAGGTCGCATCTATTGCAATAGTATATACAATTTCTTCTTCAAAAAAGGAGGGAGGATAATATTCAGCGTAATCCTGTCAACGTTTTCATGATTTTTATGCATCTTAACCTCGTTTCATCTTAATGTTATCAACGGTTAACAAACAAACTACAAGCTTCATAATTTTTTTTATTTTATTTTGAAATTATGCAAAGACCAGGTTACATCAATGAGAGGTGTCTGCATTTTTTGATAATATATATTATTCAAATATATAATTTGGCTAGTATTCATCAAAACATTATTTAAGATTTATGTGCTCCCATATTTTCCATAATAATCCTTGTCATATTATACTACAATGATCACCTTTTAAACTCTTCAATTCATTAACTTTAGGTCAGATGTAGAGATTGTGTTAGTAACCTACCAAATCAAGCACACAAACTAGATTGATGACACATACAAACTTAATAGATACTATTATTCCGAAATCTATAATCATCTTCTGTAAGGTAATGCCTCATCAGTTTTGACCACCACACTAATCTGAGCAACAATAATGACCAAAGGCCAATTTAAGCCTATGTCATATTTTTATTGAGCAAAATAATGCTAATATTTAATTCCATTAAATATCCTTGCCGCATTGATAGATAAGCATTTTTCTTTTTATGCTTAATTTACCCTTAAAAATATTGTTTATTGATGTTATCTAATGTTCTAGTCCGAACAAAATTATGAATATGTTTTTGATAATGACATGCTTTATCAATTTTATTTATATTTTGGTAAAATGTTGTAATAGAATTATCTTTATTTGTTTCACTTGTAGTTTTCGAAATTCTAAATACTCCATTATATCCCATATTGTTGAAGAGCATCACCTTGTGCAATTAAAATTACATCCATGAACCCTTTAAACCTCACATAACCTAGATTAGCTGTGAAGCATTGAACTCAATTTCATACGCAGATCAACATAATCTTGCGAACAAGTTAATATTTTCTCCCATTCTTCTATATAACTTATTGTGATCACATTTATACTTTGCTTAAAAATTAGGATTTACATCAGAGAAACGATGTTCACTGGAGTTATGCTTGAGTAATCATTAATCATAGATCAAAAGTTAGGCTTTTATGAGTTTTTATAAGAACCTTTTGTTTCATCCTATTGACGCTCAGCATTTGCAGATATTGCTATGATTTCGAGACAGATATATTTTATCTGAATTATAAATATCATCCTTTTAATCTGTAATGAGCTGTTCTCCCATATGAGTAGACTGATTTCTGATATGAAAAACTTAGCAGGTTGAAATTATTAAATACAGCAGAGAGAGAGAGAGAGAGAGAGAGAGAGAGAGAGAGAGAGAGAGAGAGAGAGAGAGAGAGAGAGAGAGAGAGAGAGAGAGTAAAGTTCTGATTAGTATTGTTAATCTCTAAATATTCAGATAAACCTAAATACTTACTGATATCAGAAT
>NC_090732.1:32725451-32732951 GCF_036898095.1 Palaemon carinicauda | reverse complement strand
TCCGGATAAAAATAATATATATTAGATCAATAATCTTAAATTTATGTACAGATATAATCCATCTATGTAGTGAATTTGATAGCTCATTTATAGATAAAAAAAAATAAATAAACATTAAACATATCTTAATTTTCAAAGAATCTAAATATTTCTTGAATACCAATATAAGGAGTTTTTCTAATACGACCGAAACTAGAATAACTTCTAAAATCTGGGCCTTTTCAAGTTTCCCCGTTTGGAAACACACACACACACACACACACACACACACACACACACACACATATATATATATATATATATATATATATATATATATATATATATATATATATATATATATATATATATATATAAAACTCTTCTCTCATCTGAAAAAAAAAAATCAGACCTAAATGATTTTGGTAAAACTTTCATAAAATTGAATATTACTAGAATTACAGGAAATGCCTTCCAAATTGGTTATAACTTTCGATAAGCAAAAAAATACCGCTCTCGATATCTGTTTCTGTTTTATTACTGTTGTATTTTCTTATCACATAATGTATTTGTTTTTTTAATTGTCTTAGAGTAATTAGTCCTCTTGTATTCAGTTGAATGCTCTCCTATGTTCCTTATAGTATCCTGTGCATAACATTAATAAATATGGGACATGAAACAGTTCTCTTTTATATTTTAGGTATAATGACCTGTATGTTACCCTTCAAAATTTATGACTGCAGGGAATATATTTCGCTTCCCCTGATGAATATATAATTTATTTTTAGAAGATAACATTTCCCCCATATCTTTATTTTAACTAAGTCGGTTTTGTATCACTGTTCCTTGTCAACAAGTAACCTTTTTAATTTAATGTAAAAATTAGAGAACCCAATTCCAGGTCGCATGTATTGCAATAGTATATACAATTTCTCCTTCAAAAAAGGAGGGAGGATATCATTCAGCTAAATCCTGTCAACGTTGTCAAGATTTTTGTGCATCTTAACCTCGTTTCATCTTAATGTTATCAACGGTTAACAAACAAACCACAAGCTTCATAATTTTTGTATTTTATTTTGAAATTATGCAAAGACCAGGTTACATCAATGAGAGGTGTCTGCATTTTTTGATAATATATTTTATTCAAATGTATTATTTGGCTAGTATTCATCAAAACATTATTTAAGATTTATGTGCTCCCATATTTTCCATAATCATCCTTGTCATATTATACTACAATGATCACCTTTTAAACTCTTCAATTCATTAACTTTAGGTCAGATGTAGAGTTTGTGTTAGTAACCTACCAAAGCAAGCACACAAACTAGATTGATGACACATACAAACTTAATAGATACTACTGTACCAACCGTGTGTCACACAATTGTACATAATTCCTTTTGTATATATTATGCTTGTATCTTCGCTCTTCCCTCGCACTAAAACGAACATGAAAATTCATGTCTGCTGTTTTGCCTTGTAACATTGTCTGCCTCTCGAACATGTTATGTCCTGTTATCTTGAGGTTTTGTATATAAAGGAGAGTGTTCCTTAATAAACAACTCAGTTGATTGCATCCTGCCTTTGAGTTCACAACCCTCTCTCGGCCCGTCACATTGGTGACCCCGAAAGTCGACTCGCTCCCACCGCCTTCCACCCCCACCCCCTCGCCCCTTCATCGTTGGTACTATGGCGTACTCTACGGCAGTTGGTGCTGCGGCCGCTCCATTCAAACTTTCATCGTTTGCCAGCGGAGAGGCGTTTGCTTGGTTTCAGCGCGCAGAAGTCCAGTTTCGTATCAGGGGCGTGACTCGCTCAACCACCAAAGCGGATTATGTTCTCGCGGCAATACTCGAGGACACCTTCCCAGAAATATCCAACTGGCTTTGTAATCAAGGAGACACCCCAATAGCGTATGACGCCCTCAAAACATACCTTCTGCAGCAATACTCGCCGTCGCCAGCAGCCCGTATAGCAAAGGTTTTTCAGCTCTCGCAACAACCGTTGGGGGACCAAAGGGCTTCGCTTGCCCTCAGGGAAATGACCAGTATCGCTCGCCTTCAACCTGCCGCTGACGGCTCTCCTCGTGAGGTGAATCTACTTTGTGCCCTTTGGATACGCCGTTTACCCGAACCTGTACGCGCTGCCATACCCGATGTCGATAGTTTACCCATAAAGGACTAGATGACCAAAGCCGACGCCCTTATGGACAGCCACTTCAAGACCTCCATCAACACCTCCACCCCTGACGAAGAGGATGCCTATTCAACGTCAACTGAAGCTGACACGAATGCCGTACAACATACACGCCTACCCCGTGACGTGCCGAAGCAGCGACAAAGCCGCCCACCACCCACCAATCACTCGCGCCCCAACGAACGACTTCTACAGCCACTTTGTACCTCCCATCCGCCGCAGTTTTGCTACTACCACTTCAGATTCGGGGCAACTGCGAAGAAATGTGCCAAGGATTGTCAGTGCCCAAAAAACGTGTAAGTAGGCCATCGCTTGTGGCGGTGGCCTCCCGTGTTTCTAATCTTTTCTTTTTACAGGATGCAGGAACGGGCGTGCGATTTTTGGTAGATACGGGTGCTTGTCGTTCTCTTTTGCCAAGGAAACTCTTCAAGGCACGACGTAGTCTGTCTACATCTGCCGACGTCCGCTTGGTAGCTGCCAAAGGATCTGCGATACCCACCTACGGTTACGAGAACCTCACATTATCGTTCGGAAACGGTAAATTCAATTGGAAGTTTCTCGTTGCTGACGTCACAATGCCAATCCTCGGTGCGGATTTCCTCTCTCATTTCCACCTTCTGGTCGATGTCGCCCACCGACGATTGGTCAACGGAGACTCGTACTTGTCGACACCTCTTCAACCCGCCCCCTCTAACCTCGCTCTCAACATCAGCGCACCCACAGATGCCTACGTCCACCTCTTCACGTTGTACCCAGAAGTTTTCTGTCCAGAACTTTGCCAAACGCCCACGGTTCCTGCCAAGCACGGTATTTATCACCATATGAAGACGACGGGACCCCCAGTCTTCGCAAAATTCAAACGTCTGGCACCGGAACGATTGGCACCCGCCAAACAGACGTTCGCCGAAATGGAGGAAATGGGCCTTTGCCAAAAGGCCTCCAACCCATGGTCTTCACCCTTACACATCGTTCTGAAGAAAGACGGCTCCCTCCGTCCGTGTGGGGATTACAGGCGCCTGAACATGCAAACAGAACCGAATCAATACCCACTCCCAAACATTGCCGACGTGACTTCCTACCTGCACAAAGCGAAGGTTTTCTCTACGCTCGACCTCCTGAAGGGGTATTATCAGGTGCCTATGAACCCAGAAGACATCCCCAAGACCGCCATCACCACTCCGTTTGGTACATATACCATCAATTACTCTTGTTTTGGCCTTCGTAATGCTGGGGCAACGTTTCAACGTCTCATGGATGGCATCTTAGGGGACCTCCCTTTCTGTGTATGTTATGTGGATGACATACTTTTGTTCTCCTCCTCAAAAGAGAAATACCTCCGTCACCTGCGCATCGTGCTCGACCGCCTGCAACAAAACGGCCTTGTAGTCTGGTACGACAAGTGTACCTTTGGCGCCAAAGAAGTGTCGTTCTTAGGGCACCGTATCACTCCTGAAGGAGTCCATCCCCTCCCTGAGAAGGTAGCAGCCGTTCAAAACTTCCCCGCGCCCTCGAACGTCAAAGCTCTGCAGGAATTATTGGGCATGATCAACTATTATCACCGTTTTCTGCCAGCCATTGCCGCCACTCTTGCTCCCCTCTACGCCTCCCTCAAGGGCAAGCTAAAGGACCTGAAGTGGGGTCCCCTTCAAGAAGCAGCCTTCTGCAATGCAAAGAAGGCCCTATCAACTGCTGCGGCTCTCACTTTTCCTATTCCACACGCCCCTCTCCTTCTCTGCACCGATGCCAGCGACGTCGCTATTGGTGCAGTACTCAAGCAGGGGGTCAAAGGCTCGCCCCGCCCATTGGCCTTCTTCAGCAGAAAACTGTCCAAGGCAGAATCGGGTTATTCTACCTTCCATCGAGAATTGCTGGCGGTGCACTTGGCTGTCCGTCACTTTCGCCATTTCTTAGAAGGTACGCCCTTCGTCATTCGCACAGACCACATGCCTCTGGTGCACGCCTTCACTCGACAGTCTGACGACTGGTCCGCCCGTCAACGCTGACATCTCTCCGCCGTGGCTGAATACAATTGCACCCTTCAATACGTCCCTGGGAAAATTAATCCTGTTGCCGATGCCAAGTCAAGAAACACGTTGGCTGCCGTTCAACTGGGATTGGATTACAATGCCCTGGCTGAAGCCCAACGACAGGATCCAGAGTATCAAGCTCGTAGGACATCCTGCACGTCCCTCCGTTGGGAAGACTTTCCCCTCGAAGACTCCAACACCACCCTCCTCTGTGACGTCAGTACTGGTAGACCGCCACCTTGGATTCCTGCTCCCATGCGCCGACAGGTGTTTGATTTCATTCACGGCCTTTCACATCCCTCGTGCCGTTCTACTGCACAGCTGCTGAAGGCAAAGTTCATTTGGCACGGCATTTTTAAGGATGCTAAAGATTGGGTCCGCGCCTGTAATTCTTGCCAAACTTCCAAAGTACATCGACACACGGATTCAGGAGTGGGCACCTTTCCTCAACCTCAGCGTCGTTTCGCACACATTCACGTTGTAGGCCCCCTACCCACATCACAAGGACATCGTTACCTGTTTACCGTCATCGACCGCTCCACTCGTTGGCCTGATGCCATTCCCATGGAAACTGCAACGTCCGCCTCATGTACATCTGCCTTACTCTCTGGGTGGATTTCAAGATTCGGTATCCCTGAGCATATTACTTCTGACAGGGGAACCACTTTCACCTCTCAATTGTGGACGTCATTAGCGAATCTCCTGGGCATCACCCTACATCAGACAACGGCCTACAACCCCGCTGCCAATGGAATGGTTGAACGTTTTCATCGCACCCTCAAAGCAGCTTTGATGTCCCGCTGCAAGGATTGCAACTGGTTTACTCAGCTTCCCTGGGTCCTCCTGGGACTAAGGACCACTCCTAAAGACGCCCTTGACGTCTCGGCAGCTGAAATGGTGTATGGCGACCTGTTGGTCGTCCCTGCCGAATTTTTTCCTTCTACAACCTCCTCCGACGATCTCCAGCGCATACGTCACGTCGTGGGAAAATTTACTCTGTGCCGCCAGACTTACAAGCCCCCAGCGAAGCATCACATACCAACGGACTTGCACTCTGTAACGTACGTCTTCCTGCGCAACGACACTAGCAAGCCACCACTAACGCCCCCTTACTCGGGCCCTTTCCTTGTGATCTGACGCAGTCCGAAAGCATTCCTACTAAACATTCGGGGCAAAGAAGACTGGGTCTCCATTGATCGTCTAAAATCTGCTTATCTTCTGCCAGATGACCCGCCTACAGTTCGCCTCTCTAGATAAGGGCGCCCTATTTAACATGTACAGTATGTCATTTTTAGGGGGGGGGGGGGGGAGCCATGTACCAACCGTGTGTCACACAATTGTACATAATTCCTTTTGTATATATTATGCTTGTATCTTCGCTCTTCCCTCGTACTAAAACGAACATGAAATTCATGTCTGCTGTTTTGCTATGTAACATTGTCTGACTCTCGAATATGTTATGTCCTGTTGCCTTGAGGTTTTGTATATAAAGGATAGTGTTCCTTAATAAACAACTCAGTTGATTGCATCCTGCCTTTGAGTTCACAACCCTCTCTCGGCCCGTCACACTACTATTCCGAAATCTATAATCATCTTCTGTAAGGTAATGCCTCATCAGTTTTGACCACCACACTAATCTGAGCAACAATAATGACCAAAGGCCAATTTAAGCCTATGTCATATTTTTATTGAGCAAAATGATGTTAATATTTAATTCCATTTAATCTCCTTGCCACATTGATAGACAAGAATTTTTCTTTTTATACTTAATTTACCCTTAAATATATTGTTTATTGATGTTATCTAATTTTCTAGTCCGAACAAAATTATGAATATGTTTTTGATAATGTCATGCTTTATCAATTTTATTTTTATTTTTGGTAAAGTGTTTAAATAGAATTCTCTTTATTTGTTTCACTTGTAGCTCTCGAAATTCTAAATACTCCATTATATCCCATATCGTTGAAGAGCATCACCTTGTGCAATCAAAATTATATCCATGAACCCTTTCAACTTCACATAACCTAGATTAGCAGTGAAGCATTGAACTCAATTTCATACGTAGATCAACTTAATTTTACGAACAAGTTAATATTTTCTCCCATTCCTCTATATAACTTATTGTGATCACATTCATACTTTGCTTAAAAATTAGGATTTACATCAGAGAAACGATGTTCACTGGAGTTATGCTTGAGTAATCATTAATCATAGATCAAATATTAGGCTTTTATGAGTTTTTATAATAACCTTTTGTTTCATCCTATTGACGCTCAGCATTTGCAGATATTGCTATGATTGCAGGACAGATATTATATTTCATCTTAATTATAAATATCATCCTTTTAATCTGTGATGACCTGTTCTCCCATATGAGTAGACTGATTTCTGATATGGAAAACTTAGCAGGCTGGAATTATTAAATACAGCAGAGAGAGAGAGAGAGAGAGAGAGAGAGAGAGAGAGAGAGAGAGAGAGAGAGAGAGAGAGAGAGAGAGAGAGAGAGAGAGAGAGAGAGAGCAAAGTTCTGATTAGTATTGTTAATCTCTAAATATTCAGATAAACCTAAATACTTACTGATATCAGAATAAAATTTTGTTTGACCAAGAAATGCGATTCAAAATGACATGTGATCGTGTTTCTAGTCTATATCAGATATTTTGCAACTGAATTATTAGTAAGTTATCACATAACATATATCTTTAATTGTGAAACAGGAAAACATAAACAAAGTAAGAAATCGATGCAGAATTATATTAATACCATACCGGTAGATATAAGCAATTATGTATACGCTATTCGTTTGAAGCCGTACTTCATTCTCTGCCACTCACTGACATTAGCATTTTTACAAAAACGGATTATGAAATTAATATGCTTTTTGAACACTAACAGTGGTATCGCTATACCTCTACATACCATATTTTAGATATTTATGATGTCTGGATAAGTAACTTGTGCTAATTATAAGTGACATGTTAGTAAACATAGAAACAGATATTATATTAAATTAAAGATTATGGAAATATGCAAGTATGGTTACTATCCCTTTCGTAATAAAAATAGATGGCTTCATACATTTGACAAGAATACTTCACTCATGGTGTTTGTAGAAAATTTCCATTTCTTTTTCTTTTCGTAACATTGAACGACATTTTGTTCGATATTTTTTAGGGAAACCTGTATCAAAGGAAATATCAAGGGTTGGTCATTATTTGACAGTCCCTGGGTAATTCAAATTTGGAGGTGGTCGTTTAATAATTAAGGGCATTAATTACGTCCTAATTTGGTATATTTC
>NC_090732.1:32710451-32715451 GCF_036898095.1 Palaemon carinicauda | reverse complement strand
TATTTACATTAATTAAAATCAAGTGTGCTTGTGATATATGTTCATTAAAATAACCACGTGTTGGAAACTCACAATTCAGCTATCATGGTGGAGATGGGTTTATTTCAAGTCTATGAACAGATTCCTGAATTCGACAGGAATATGTAGCGGGGACTTGTCATAAACTTTTAGTCCCTCTTGATAGCTCAGTCGGTAGGGTCCCTGCCAGCATGGTTTCCAGCCGTACAGGTGGTGGTTCGAATCCCCACCTGGCCAGAAGCTGTTATCATAAAATGAATTCCAAGTGGATATATATTTCCAAGATAGAATTCGGTATTAAATGCCATTCGTGGGTGATATTTACATTAATTAAAATCACGTGTGCTTGTTATATGTTCATATATATATATATATATATATATATATATATATATATATATATATATATATATATATATATATATATATATATATATATATATATATATATATATATACATGAAATTTTTTTTTATAAATCCGAATATGCCATCGTCATTGTTTGTTCTTTTCCATACCATCCGCATTACTGTATGTAATAACGAACTTTCATCCTTCATTGAATCAACTATCAGCTACTACTTGGTTTTCAAAGAGCCTCAGTTTCTGCATAAGAGAACCTATGGAAAAATAAAAGATATGAACAGAAAAGAGGAAAGGGAACAAACGTAATATCCTAGGAAAAGTACAAACTACCCGGGTAGATCTAACATACCTTTTCGAAGTTTTAAGTAAACAATAAACCTGACTGATATTAGATCTGGCTGAATAATCTGAAATATATCTCACGAATCACTGCCTTTTCCATCTCAAAAAAATAGAGAGGTGTAAATGAGCTTGAACTCTATTAGGGGAAAAAAAGAAGAAAAATTAAAATTAAGAGTCATTTGAAGGATGCTACATAAATCACTATTTACAGAACCTTTTCAAATGAATGATTTTAGTTCATGCTAGCCTAAGTTAGGAGATAGTGAGTGAATATAAAGAGCCCTGAATATTTTTCTTATTCTTCTATTGTCTGTTAAAAGTATTAAGATCATGGAATTGTCATAGCTAATCTTAAATCTCTAAACTGAAAAGATTCGAAAACACCAATTGAAATATAGCAAGGGAATATAAAAAAAACCGCTAAAAAAAAAAAAAAGAGAGAAACATACCTCGTTTAATAATAAAATTAATCACAAAGAAATGTAGGGTTATTTCTTCTTTTACTTTGAAATAAGAATCAACCATTCCAAAAGTATTAATGGCTATGGGGGAATAGGCATGAAGTTAAAACGGTAATTATTTAATAGAATGTTGTAGATCTTTCTGCAGCTGGCGAGTTAATAACCCATTGGTATAAAGGTTTTAGGCTAAAGAACATCACAGAAGGTCGGCTGAAGTTCAAGTGAACCTGGTGCGAAGATTTTGGACTCCAAATTGTCATGGAACGGTTTGCTTGATGAGAGGACAGCAAATGAATTTTTATTTTTCTAGAATTCTGTGGTAATGTAGAAGGTAAGACACACCGGAAACAGTATTTTCTATTTCTCGTCACAAAAAGGGAGGACTACCTGCTTCAGTTTCTCCTTCGCCTCGGACATGATAATATTTTGGAGATAGGTGTTTGTAGTCTGGGGGGACGGTCGGAAACTCTCTGTCCGAGTTCAGGTCTTCTTATCTTGTTGTTATCTCGACCTGACGTGGTTCTTATCTCGGTAGGGAATTATTCTTTTCTTGTTCTCTGGAAGCTTATATACCAATGTATAGGTGGGGAATATTATAACGGGAAGGCATCATTTCAACATAAGGAGTTTATTTTATATTTTTCATCCTCGTTGGTTTCCTTAAAAACACCCACTTTGGTCACGATATAGAATCTTCTAGATGTGATGCCAAAAGAAATGCTAGCCATTTGACGACTCGGTATAACATTTTCCATAATCTGAGATTTCACTCGAGGCTCATATTCTGACTACAGTAATTGAGTCGATGACATCTTTGTCCAAACAATAGTTGAATTTTTTCTCGTTGTATAAAATCTCGGAAAACATAATGATTTTATATTTTAAAAATTTGTTTCTTCGAAATTATTCCATCTACATATGTCAAGTAATCAACTGGAGAAAAAGTGAATGCACTATTCGTATTTTTAGGAGTCTTTGTTATTGTAAGACAAAACACCAATCTTTACTTTAAAATTTTTAATATATCAAAATCCCAAAATGATAATCTATAACTATGAATACAGAAGAATCTTTGCACGTCATAGAAAATATAAACCGATTGAGTTAAAACTCAAGAGTTTTTCTCGAAATATGTTTAATAAGGCTTTGATGTAGTTTTCCAATACACACGCACACACACACACACACACACATATATATATATATATATATATATATATATATAAATATATATATATATATATATATATATATATATATATATATACATATATATATATATATATATATATATATATATATATATATATGTATATATATATATATATATATATATATATATATATATATATATATATATATATATATATATATGTATATATATATATATATATATATATATATATATATATATATATATATATTTATATATATATATATATATATATATATATATATATATATATATATATATATGTATATATATACATTTATATATATATATATATATATATATATATATATATATATATATATATATATATATATATATATATATATAAATGTGAGTTTAAAAACGTGTGTATGAACGGTATATGTACGTGTGTATGTACGGTACAGTTATTATAATCAATCGATATAGTGAATTTGATAGCTCCTGTGTAGATTTAAAAAAAACAAACATCAAATATATCTTCATTTTCAAAGAATCTTAATGTTTCTTGATACCAACATAAGGAGTTTTGCTAATACATGTGAAACTGGAATAACTTTTAAAATCTGGGCCTTTTCAAGTTTTCCAGTTTTTGAAACATATATCTAATCAAAATATCTTGTCATTCAAAAAAAATCGGACCTAAATGATGTTGGTAAAAATTTCATAACATTAATTATTACTAGAATTATAAGAAATGCCTTCCAAATGACCTAAAACTTTCTGTAAGCAAAATAATACTTTTTTCGATATCTTTCTGTTTTTTTTATTGTTATATTTTTTTTAATTTCATAATGTATTTCTTATTTCAATTAGTCTTCTTGTATTCGGTTGGACGCTCTCCCATATTTTTTCCAGTATCCTGTGCATAACATGCATAAATATGGAACATGAAAAAGTTCTCCTTTATCTTTTAAGCAAAATGACCTATATTTTACCCTTCAAAATTTACGACTGCGGGGAATATATTTCACCTCCCCTAATGAATACATAATTTATTTTTAGAAGATAACATTTCCCCCATATCTTTATTTTAACTAAGTCGGTTTTATATCACTGTTCCTTGTCAACAGATAACCTTTTTAATTTGATGTAAAAATCAGAAAACCCAATTCCAGGTCGCTTGTATTGCAATAGTATATCCAATTTCTCTTTCAAAAAGGAGGGAGTATATTATTCAGCAAAATGATGTCAAAGTAGTGATGATTTGTATGCATCTTAACCTTGTTTCATCATGATATTTTTAACGGTTGCTTAACAAATCACTAGCTTCATAATTCTTGTATTTTCTTTTGAAATTATGCAAAAGACCAGGTTACATCCAACAGATGAGAGGTGTCTACATTTTTTTTTATAATATATATTATTCAAATATATCATTTGGCTAGATTTATCAAAACATTATTTGCGATTTATGTGGTCCCTTATTTTTCATAATAATTCTTGACATGTTATACTACAAAAATCAAATTTTAAACTCTTCAATTCATTAACTTCAGGTCAGATGTAGAGTTTATGTTAGTAACCTACCAACACAAGCACACAAACTAAATCAACACATATACAAACTTAGTAGATACTATTATTCCTATATAGATTCTGTAAGCTAATACCTCATCAATTTTGACAACCACACTAATCTGAGCAACAATAATGACCAAAGGCAAATTTAAACCTATTTTATATTTGCCTTCAGCACAATTATGCTAAAATATAATATATGGATGTTATTTGATTATCTAGTGTGAACATAAATATAGATATATCTTCCATAATTTCATACTTTATTCATTATTTGTATATATATATTTATATGTATATATATATATATATATATATATATATATATATATATATATATATATATATATATATATATATATATACACATATGTATATAAATACATATATATATATATATATATATATATATATATATATATATATATATATATATATAATATATATAGTTTTAGATTATTGTTATTGGTTTTACTTGTTGTATTCTAGATTTTATGTACTCGATTATATCCATTATCGGTGAATAGAATCAACTTTCGTAATCAAACTTACAGCCATGAACCCTTTCAACTTCACAAAACCTAGCTTAGCTGTGAATCATTGAACGTAATTTTATACGTAGATCAACGCAATTTTATGAACAAGTGAATATTTTCTCCTATTCCTACATATAACTGATTGCGAACCCATTCATACGTTGCTTGAAAATTAGGATTAACCTCAGAAAAACGATATTCACTGGAGTTATGCTTGAGTAATCATTAATCATAGATCAAATGTTAGGCTTTTATCGATTCTTATAAAAACTTTTTTTTCTATCTTATTGAAGTTCAGCATTTGCAGATATTGGTATGATTGCGGGACAGATATTATGTTTTGTCTGAATTTTACAAATTATCCTATAAATCTATGATGACCTGTCCTCCCAGGTGAATAGACTGATTTCTGATATGAAATACTTAGCAGGCTTGCAATAATAAATACTGCGAGAGAGAGAGAGAGAGAGAGAGAGAGAGAGAGAGAGAGAGAGAGAGAGAGAGAGAGAGAGAGAGAGAGAGAGAGAGAGAGAGAGATAGCAA
>NC_090732.1:32695451-32702951 GCF_036898095.1 Palaemon carinicauda | reverse complement strand
TTCTTGGTATAGGTTTTACTTTTATGAAATCTCCTCCATATATCATTGAATCAATTGTTATACTATATAATCTTGCAGTTCAATGTCTTTTGATGCTTTCTTTGCTACTCGTACTGTTAGTTTTGGTACCGGGTAAGGTGTTTCATTGTTTCTATTTATATAGTTAAGTCTCATATTACTATCGTAGAACATTATATTGGAATCCTCTGCAACGTATATCACTCCATCTCTTTTGGTGATGATATTTCCATTTTCCTCTTTTTAAGAAAATGTCTGTTGGCGTCCTGTTACGAGTCAATTTTCATCAATTCAATAAAGCTGTCCTTTAGTGTTTCCTTAATTCTGGTCTGAGTGTGTTTACGAATATCTTGGGTTTATTAAATGTGTTGTATTGTTGTGATATTTCTATTCCATATCTCTTCGATTTTATCCTCATTTCCAATTGTATCTTTAGTAAGTTTTTGCTGATTGCTCATGTATATATATAAATATATATATATATATATATATATATATATATATATATATATATATATATATATATGTGTGTGTGTGTGTGTATATATATATATATATATATATATATATATATATATATATATATATATATATATATATATATATATATATATATAGATATATATATATATATATATATATATATATATATATATATATATATATATATGTGTGTGTGTATGTGTGTGTGTGAGTGTGTGTATAGATAGATAGAAAGATATATGTAATATATAAAAAATAGAGATAATTTATGATAAAACATTCACTACTAACCAAATCCCGTATTATATTGTCTAAAAATTATATTTATAATATCTTCCATCATCAAAAATCCTGAATTACGGTAAATCGTATTCCTTTCCGGACTAGGGGTGGTAAAACGAAAATCAGTATGTTATTGTCAGGTTCATATACTTTTATTTCAAAAGGAAACCTCGGGAAAAAAAAACTGACCATATTGGAAAAAGAAGAAAGAAAAAAACCTTTTATTTCATTTGTAACAGTTCGCAGAAACGCTTCAACCAGAGAAAGTTCATATGGGACTTTGAAGGTTGTCAGGGAAAGACATTTGGAAGAAAAAAAAAAAAAAAAAAGAGAGAGAAAAGATAGGTTATATCCGACCTAGGTATGTTAAGAATTCCGCGTAATATTTTCTTTTTAGTGCAATTTCGTATTTCTATTGTATTTCTTTTTACTCTATTTATTGAATATTATTTATTTGAAGAGTTTGTAGTTCTTCCATTGATGCGATAAATCAATCAATTTCAAATCCAAAAGGTAAGCAGCGGCATGATAGAATATAGTAATGGGAATTCATAAAAAGAAAAGATGATTTTCCAGAAAAATATATATCCATTGGGAAATTATCATTTTGATTGAGATTTTTAGCAATGTAACTCAGGGAATTAGTTTTCATGTTCAACTTCATGGAATTATACCTTCGAAAATATTCTTCAATTTCGTGTATTATATATAATCTCTTAAAGTTCCTCGATCAAAATAAAGAAATATTAAAAATTTCCTTTCGTCTTCATATGACTAAAAACCTTAGGATAGACACCAGATCAGACAACGGCATTACAGAGGTACTATTTTCGCAATGTTATTTCTATTTTTATGGTAGTAATTTACATGCTACTAATTTAAAATAAATCTCCGAATAAAAATAATATATATTAGATCTATAATCTTAAATTTATGTACAGATATAATCCATCTATATAGTGATTTTGATAGCTAATTTATATATTTAAAAAAAATAACATAAAACATATCTTAATTTTCAAAGAATCTCAATATTTCTTGAATACCATTATAAGGAGTTTGCTAATACGTCTGAAACTAGAATATATATATATATATATATATATATATATATATATATATATATATATATATATATACACACACACACACACACACACACACATATATATATATATATATATATATATATATATATATATATATATATATATATATATATATATATATATATATGTAGTTGTCATGGGTGACTTAAATGCTAGAGTGGGCGCTGGAGAGGTAGGTGTCATTGGGTATGGCGTACCAGGTGAAAATGAGAGTGGTGAGAGACTGGTAGATATGTGTGTTGAACAAGAGATAGTAATAAGTGCTAGCTTCTTTAAAAAAGAAAGATAAAAATAAGTATACATGGGTAAGAGTGGCAAATGGAAGAGTAGTAGAAAGGGCATTAATGGATTATGTGTTGATAACTAAAAGAATGTTTGGAAGATTGAAAGACGTGCACGTGTTTAGGGGTATGGCTAACGGTATGTCTGATAATTTTTTGGTGGAAGGAAAATTAGTTGTAGCAAAAGCGTGGGGGAATAGAGTAGGTGGATGTAAAAGGGAGGTAGTGTGGGTTGAAGAGCTAATAAAACCGGGGGTAAAAGGTAAATATCAGGAAAGGTTGAAAATGGCATATGACGAGGTGAGAGTAAGAGAAACTGGTAATTTAGAGGAGGAGTGGAAGTTAGTAAAAGAAAATTTTGTTGGGATTGCAAGTGATGTATGTGGCAAGAATGTTGTTGGAGGCAGCATGAGGAAGGGCAGTGAATGGTGGAATGAAGGAGTGAAGGTAAAAGTGGAAGAGAAAAAGAGGGCTTTTGAAGAATGGCTGCAGAGTAATAGTATAGAGAAGTATGAAAAATATAGAGAGAAAAATGTGGAAGTAAAGCGCAAGGTACGTGAGGCAAAGAGGGCAGCTGACCTGAGGTGGGGTCAGGGATTGGGTCAGTCATATGAAAAGAATAAGAAGAAGTTTTGGAAAGAAGTGAAGAAATAAGGAAGGCTGGCGCAAGAATTGAAGAGACAGTGAAAGATGGAAATGGAAGGTTGTTAAAAGGAGAGGAGGCAAGGAAAAGGTGGGCGGAATATTTTGAAAGTTTGCTGAATGTTGAGGATAATAGGGAGGCAGATATAATTGCTGTTCCAAGTGTTGAGGTGCCAGTGATGGGAGATGAGAATGAGAGAGAGATTACAATAGATGAAGTGAGGAGAGCACTAGATGAAACGAGAGTAGGAAAAGCATCTGGTATGGATGGTGTGAAAGCTGAGATGTTGAAGGAAGGGGGTGTGACTGTACTTGAATGGTTGGTGAGATTGTTTAATATGTGTTTTGTGTTGTCAATGGTACCAGTACATTGGGTTTGTGCATGTATTGTACCACTATATAAGGGTAAGGGAGATGTGCATGAGTGTTGTAATTCAAGAGGTATTAGTTTGTTGAGTGTAGTTGGAAAAGTGTATGGTAGAGTATTGATTAATAGGATTAAGGATAAAACAGAGAATGCAATCTTGGAAGTACAGGGTGGTTTTAGAAGAGGTAGGGGTTGTATGAATCAGATTTTTACAGTTAAACAGATATGCGAGAAATATTTAGCAAAAGGTTAGGAGGTGTATGTTGCGTTTATGGATCTGGAGAAAGCATATGATAGAGATGATAGGGAAGCAATGTGGAATGTGATGAGGTTATATGGAGTTGGTGGAAGGTTGTTGCAAGCAGTGAAAAGTTTCTACAAAGGTAGTAAAGCATGTGTTAGAATAGGAAATAAAGTGAGTGATTGGTTTCCGGTGAGAGTGGGGCTGAGACAGGGATGTGTGATGTCGCCGTGGTTGTTTAACTTGTATGTTGATGGAGTGGTGAGAGAGGTGAATGCTCGAGTGCTTGTACGAGGATTAAAACTGGTAGTCGAGAATGACCATGAATGGGAGGTAAATCAGTTGTTGTTTGCGGATGGTACTGTACTGGTAGCAGACACAGAAGAGAAGCTTGACCGGCTAGTGACAGAATTTGGAAAGGTGCGTGAGAGAAGGAAGTTGAGAGTTAATGTGGGTAAGAGTAAGGTTATGAGATGTACGAGAAGGGAAGGTGGTGCAAGGTTGAATGTCATGTTGAATGGAGAGTTACTTGAGGAGGAGGATCATTTTAAGTACTTGGGGTCTATTGTTGCAGCAAATGGTGGAGTGGAAGCAGATGTACGTCAGAGAGTGAGTGAAGGTTGCAAAGTGTTGGGGGCAGTTAAGGGAGTAGTAAAAAATAGAGGGTTGGGCATGAATGTAAAGAGAGTTCTATATGAGAAAGTGATTGTACCAACTGTGATGTATGGATCGGAGTTGTGGGGAATGAAATTGATGGAGAGACAGAAATTGAATGTGTTTGAGATGAAGTGTCTAAGGAGTATGGCTGGTGTATCTCGAGTAGATAGGGTTAGGAACGAAGTGGTGAGGGAGAGAACGGGTGTAAGAAATGAGTTAGCGGCTAGAGTGGATATGAATGTGTTGAGGTGGTTTGGCCATGTTGAGAGAATGGAAAATGGCTGTCTGCTAAAGAAGGTGATGAATGCAAGAGTTGATGGGAGAAGTACAAGAGGAAGGCCAAGGTTTGGGTGATTGGATGGTGTAAAGAAAGCTCTGGGTGATAGGAGGATAGATGTGAGAGAGGCAAGAGATCGTGCTAGAAATAGGAATGAATGGCTAGCGATTGTGACGCAGTTCCAGTAGGCCCTGCTGCTTCCTCCGTTGCCTTAGATGACCGCGGAGGTAGCAACAGTAGGGGAGTCAGCAATATGAAGCTTCATCTGTGGTGGAAATGTGGGAGGTTGGGCTGTGGTACCCTAGCAGTACCAGCTGAACTCGGTTGAGTCCCTGATTAAGCTGAAGGAACATAGAGAGTAGAGGTCCCCTTTTAGTTTTGTTTCATTGTTGGTGTCGGCTACCCCCCAAAATTGGGGGAAGTGCCTTGGTATATGGATGGATGGATGGATATATATATACATACATATATATATATATATATATATATATATATATATATATATATATATATATATATATATATATATGTATATGTATATGTATATATATGCATATATATATATATATATGTATATATATATATATATATATATATATATATATATATGTATATATATATATATATATATATATATATATATATATATATATATATATACATATATATATACATATATATATATATATATATATATATATATATATATATATACTGTATATATATATATATATATATATATATATATATATATATATATATATATATGTATATATATATATATATATATATATATATATATATATATATATATATATATATATATATATATATATATATGTGTGTGTGTGTGTATATATATACATATATATATATATATATATATATATATATATATATATATATGTATATATATATATATATATATATATATATATATATATATATATATATATATATATATATATATATATATATATATAAACTTCTCTCATCTAAAAAAAAATCAAACCCAAATGGTTTTGGTAAAACTTTCATAAAATAAAATATTACTAGAATTATAGGAAATGCCTTCCAAATTGGTTATAACTTTCGATAAGCCAAATAATACTTCTCTCGATATCTGTTTCTGTTTTATTACTGTTTTATTTTCTTATCACATGATGTATTCTTTTTTTTTAATTGTCTCGTAATTAGTCTTCTTATATTCAGTTGAATGCTCTCCTATATTCCTTACAGTATCATGTGCATAACATTAATAAATATGGGACATGAAACAGTTTTCTTTTATATTTTAGGTATAATGACCTGTATGTTACCCTTCAAAATTTTCGACTACAGGGAATATATTTCACTTCCTTTATGAATATATAATTTATTTTTAGAAGATAACATATCACCCCTATCTTTATTTTAACTAAGTCGGTTTTCTATAACTGTTCCTTGTCAACAGGTAACCTTTTTAATTTAATGTAAAAATCAGAGAACCCAATTCCAGGTCGCATCTATTGCAATAGTATATACAATTTCTTCTTCAAAAAAGGAGGGAGGATAATATTCAGCGTAATCCTGTCAACGTTTTCATGATTTTTATGCATCTTAACCTCGTTTCATCTTAATGTTATCAACGGTTAACAAACAAACTACAAGCTTCATAATTTTTTTTATTTTATTTTGAAATTATGCAAAGACCAGGTTACCTCAATGAGAGGTGTCTGCATTTTTTGATAATATATATTATTCAAATATATAATTTGGCTAGTATTCATAAAAACATTATTTAAGATTTATGTGCTCCCATATTTTCCATAATAATCCTTGTCATATTATACTAAAATGATCACCTTTTAAACTCTTCAATTCATTAACTTTAGGTCAGATGTAGAGATTGTGTTAGTAACCTACCAAATCAAGCACACAAACTAGATTGATGACACATACAAACTTAATAGATACTATTATTCCGAAATCTATAATCATCTTCTGTAAGGTAATGCCTCATCAGTTTTGACCACCACACTAATCTGAGCAACAATAATGACCAAAGGCCAATTTAAGCCTATGTCATATTTTTATTGAGCAAAATAATGCTAATATTTAATTCCATTTAATATCCTTGCCACATTGATAGATAAGCATTTTTCTTTTTATGCTTAATTTACCCTTAAATATATTGTTTATTGATGTTATCTAATTTTCTAGTCCGAACAAAATTATGAATATGTTTTTGATAATGACATGCTTTCAATTTTATTTATATTTTGGTAAAATGTTGAAATAGAATTATCTTTATTTGTTTCACTTGTAGTTTTCGAAATTCTAAATACTCCATTATATCCCATATTGTTGAAGAGCATCACCTTGTGCAATTAAAATTACATCCATGAACCCTTTAAACCTCACATAACCTAGATTAGCTGTGAAGCATTGAACTCAATTTCATACGTAGATCAACATAATTTTGCGAACAAGTTAATATTTTCTCCCATTCTTCTATATAACTTATTGTGATCACATTTATACTTTGCTTAAAAATCAGGATTTACATCAGAGAAACGATGTTCACTGGAGTTATGCTTGAGTAATCATTAATCATAGATCAAATGTTAGGCTTTTATGAGTTTTTATAATAACCTTTTGTTTCATCCTATTGACGCTCAGCATTTGCAGATATTGCTATGATTTCGGGACAGGTATATTTTATCTGAATTATAAATATCATCCTTTTAATCTGTAATGAGCTGTTCTCCCATATGAGTAGACTGATTTCTGATATGAAAAACTTAGCAGGTTGAAATTATTAAATACAGCAGAGAGAGAGAGAGAGAGAGAGAGAGAGAGAGAGAGAGAGAGAGAGAGAGAGAGAGAGAGAGAGAGAGAGAGAGAGAGAGAGAGAGAGAGTAAAGTTCTGATTAGTATTGTTAATCTCTAAATATTCAGATAAACCTAAATACTTACTGATATCAGAATAAAATTTTGTTTGACCAAGAAATGCGATTTAAAATGACATGTGGTCGTGTTTCTAATTTATATCAGATATTTTGCAACTCAATTATTAGTAAGTTATCACATAACATATATCTTGAATTGCAAAAAAAAAAACAATGCAGAATTATATTAATACTAACCCGTAGATATAAGCA
>NC_090732.1:32685451-32690451 GCF_036898095.1 Palaemon carinicauda | reverse complement strand
AAGATGGGTTGATTTCAATTCTAAGTACAAAATACCTGAATTCGACAGGTATAAGTATAGTAGAATTGTCATTGACTTTTATCTTCCTTCGTGGCCGAATGGGTTAGTCACTGTCTATATAAGCTTGCCGACCAGGGTTCGATTCCCGGCCGGAGCCAAGCTCTTGTCTTTGTGAGATTTCGCCTGGGGCTCTGATCCCGAGGTCGTTAAGAGAATCCAGACATTAATATATCAAAATATATATGGCTTATTTGAATATGAAAAACACGTAAAAATGTGCAAAATTTATCATTAATTGAATGCCAAGTAACAAACTACCAATTAGCTACGATGGTGAAGATGGGTTGATTTCAATTCTAAGTACAAAATCCCTGAATTCGACAGGTATAAGTATAGTAGAATTGTCATTGACTTTTATCTTCCTTCGTAGCCGAATGGGTTAGTCACTGTCTATATAAGCTTGCCGACCAGGGTTCGATTCCCGGCCGGAGCCAAGCTCTTGTCTTTGTGAGATTTCGCCTAGGGCTCTGATCCCGAGGTCGTTAAGAGAATCCAGACATTAATATATCAAAATATATATGGCTTATTTGAATATGAAAAACACGTAAAAATGTGCAAAATTTATCATTAATTGAATGCCAAGTAACAAACTACCAATTAGCTACGATGGTGAAGATGGGTTGATTTCAATTCTGAATACAAAATACCTGAATTCGACAGGTATAAGTATAGTAGAATATTCATTGACTTTTATCTTCCTTCGTGGCCGAATGGGTTAGTCACTGTCTATATAAGCTTGCCGACCAGGGTTCGATTCCCGGCCGGAGCCAAGCTCTTGTCTTTGTGAGATTTCGCCTGGGGCTCTGATCCAGAGGTCGTTAAGAGAATCCAGACATTAATATATCAAAATATATATGGCTTATTTGAATATATATATATATATATATATATATATATATATATATATATATATATATATATATATATATATATATATATATATATATATACATATATATATGTATATATATATATATATATATATATATATATATATATATATATATATATATATATATATATATATATATATATATATATATATATATATATATGTGTGTGTGTGTGTGTGTGTGTGTGTGAATAATTTATAGGTATACTGTATATGCATATCAAGTCATGATTGACCTTACAGAGACAGGACATAAGAAGTTATTCTAAAACTAAGAAAACTTGTGGAAATAACTATATTGGGCATGAAAATCATAATAAAAGTTGAAAGAAATTAATTATTCAATGAATAACGGATGATACAATTGATATGATGGGTCATATGAGTGATAAATTTATTGATTTGCTGATAATGATTTGTTATATAATTTTGGATGAGGGAAATGGGCCAGAAATGAGTAGAGATTAGGTCACTATGGAAGTTACAGCTATAGGAAGCCGTATTATGTCACTTAGAATACAAGAAAAATTGTAAGGTGCTCTGAATATCTGACACACATTTAAGAAAAAAAAAGGTATAAAAAGTTTGGTAGGTAATTTGAAAGAAATAGAAAGCTTTATATAGTATTAAGGAGTTATATTTCTTTTATAGAATTAATAAAGGTGCAATGTTCAGGATGTTGAGAGGGTATGATATACATTACATCGTAAAGTGTCAAGTCTATATAAGCTTGCCGACCAGGGTTCGATTCCCGGCCGGAGCTAAGCTCTTGTCTTTGTGAGATATCGCCTGGGGCTCTGATCCCGAGGTCGTTAAGAGAATCCAGACATTAATATATCAAAATATATATGGCTTATATGAATATGAAAAACACGTAAAAATGTGCAAAATTTATCATTAATTGAATGCCAAGTAACAAACTACCAATTAGCTACGATGGTGAAGATGGGTTGATTTCAATTCTAAGTACAAAATACCTGAATTTGACAGGTATAAGTATAGTAGAATTGTCATTGACTTTTATCTTCCTTCGTGGCCGAATGGGTTAGTCACTGTCTATATAAGCTTGCCGACCAGGGTTCGATTCCCGGCCGGAGCCAAGCTCTTGTCTTTGTGAGACTTCGCCTGGGGCTCTGATCCCGAGGTCGTTAAGAGAATCCAGACATTAATATATTAAAATATATATGGCTTTTTTGAATATGAAAAACACGTAAAAATGTGCAAAATTTATCATTAATTGAATGCCAAGTAACAAACTACCAATTAGCTACGATGGTGAAGATGGGTTGATTTCAATTCTAAGTACAAAATACCTGAATTCGACAGGTATAAGTATAGTAGAATTGTCATTGACTTTTATCTTCCTTCGTGGCCGAATGGGTTAGTCACTGTCTATATAAGCTTGCCGACCAGGGTTCGATTCCCGGCCGGAGCCAAGCTCTTGTCTTTGTGAGATTTCGCCTGGGGCTCTGATCCCGAGGTCGTTAAGAGAATCCAGACATTAATATATCAAAATATATATGGCTTATTTGATTATGAAAAACACGTAAAAATGTGCAAAATTTATCATTAATTGAATGCCAAGTAACAAACTACCAATTAGCTACGATGGTGAAGATGGGTTGATTTCAATTCTAAGTACAAAATACCTGAATTCGACAGGTATAAGTATAGTAGAATTGTCATTGACTTTTATCTTCCTTCGTGGCCGAATGGGTTAGTCACTGTCTATATAAGCTTGCCGACCAGGGTTCGATTCCCGGCCGGAGCCAAGCTCTTGTCTTTGTGAGATTTCGCCTGGGGCTCTGATCCCGAGGTCGTTAAGAGAATCCAGACATTAATATATCAAAATATATATGGCTTATTTGAATATGAAAAACACGTAAAAATGTGCAAAATTTATCATTAATTGAATGCCAAGTAACAAACTACCAATTAGCTACGATGGTGAAGATGGGTTGATTTCAATTCTAAGTACAAAATCCCTGAATTCGACATGTATAAGTATAGTAGAATTGTCATTGACTTTTATCTTCCTTCGTGGCCGAATGGGTTAGTCACTGTCTATATAAGCTTGCCGACCAGTGTTCGATTCCCGGCCGGAGCCAAGCTCTTGTCTTTGTGAGATTTCGCCTAGGGCTCTGATCCCGAGGTCGTTAAGAGAATCCAGACATTAATATATCAAAATATATATGGCTTATTTGAATATGAAAAACACGTAAAAATGTGCAAAATTTATCATTAATTGAATGCCAAGTAACAAACTACCAATTAGCTACGATGGTGAAGATGGGTTTATTTCAATTCTAAGTACAAAATACCTGAATTCGACAGGTATAAGTATAGTAGAATTGTCATTGACTTTTATCTTCCTTCGTGGCCGAATGGGTTAGTCACTGTCTATATAAGCTTGCCGACCAGGGTTCGATTCCCGGCCGGAGCCAAGCTCTTGTCTTTGTGAGATTGCGCCTGGGGCTCTGATCCCGAGGTCGTTAAGAGATTCCAGACATTAATATATCAAAATATATATGGCTTATTTGAATATATATATATATATATATATATATATATATATATATATATATATATATATATATATATATATATATATACATATATATATATATATATATATATATATATATATATATATATATATATATATATATATATATATATATATATATATATATATATATATAAGTATATACATATATATATGTATATATATATATATATATATATATATATATATATATATATATATATATATATATATATATATATATATATATATATATATATATATATGTATATATGTGTGTGTGTGTGTGTGTGAATAATTGATAGGTATATATGCATATCAAGTCATGATTGACCTTACAGAGACAGGACATAAGAAGTTATTCTAAAACTAAGAAAACTTGTGGAAATAACTATATTGGGCATGAAAATCATAATAAAAGTTGAAAGAAATTAATTATTCAATGAATAACGGATGATACAATTGATATGATGGGTCATATGAGTGATAAATTTATTGATTTGCTGATAATGATTTGTTATATAATTTTGGATGAGGGAAATGGGCCAGAAATGAGTAGAGATTAGGTCACTATGGAAGTTACAGCTATAGGAAGCCGTATTATGTCACTTAGAATACAAGAAAAATTGTAAGGTGCTTTGAATATCTGACACACATTTAAGAAAAAAAAGGTATAAAAAGTTTGGTAGGTAATTTGAAAGAAATAGAAAGCTTTATATAGTATTAAGGAGTTATATTTCTTTTATAGAATTAATAAAGGTGCAATGTTCAGGATGTTGAGAGGGTATGATATACATTACATCGTAAAGTGTCAAGGCTAAGATTTTTCTGTTGGAAGAAATTAATAGGTTTCTATATATATGTATATATATATATATATATATATATATATATATATATATACATATATATATATATAAATATAATTATATGTATATATATATATATATATATATATATATATATATATATATATATATATATATATATATATATCTATACATATAAATATATATATGTGTGTATATATATACATATATATATATATATATATATATATATATATATATATATATATATATATATTCAAATAAGCCATATATATTTTTGATATATTAATGTCTGGATTCTATTAACGACCTCGGGATCCGAGCCCCAGGCGAAATCACACAAAGACAAGAGCTTGGCTCTGGCCGGGAATCGAACCCTGGTCGGCAAGCTTATATAGACAGTGACTAACCCACTTGGCCACGAAGAAAGATAAAAGTCAATGACAATTCTACTGTACTTATACCTGTCAAATTCAGGTATTTTGTACTTAGAATTGAAATCAACCCATCTTCACCATCGTAGCTAATTGGTAATTTGTTACTTGGCATTCAATTAATGATAAATTTTGCACATTTTTACGTGTTTTTCATATTCAAATAAGCCATATAT
Organism: Palaemon carinicauda; assembly: GCF_036898095.1. Classification (NCBI taxonomy): domain Eukaryota; kingdom Metazoa; phylum Arthropoda; class Malacostraca; order Decapoda; family Palaemonidae; genus Palaemon; species Palaemon carinicauda. The sequence continues at coordinate 32,685,514 of NC_090732.1, read as the reverse complement.
ATTTTTTATATATTAATGTCTGGATTCTCTTAACGACCTCGGGATCAGAGCCCCAGGCGAAAT
>NC_090732.1:32645451-32655451 GCF_036898095.1 Palaemon carinicauda | reverse complement strand
GGTATTAAATGCCATTCGTGGGTGATATTTACATTAATTACAATCACGTGTGCTTGTTATATGTTCATATATATATATATATATATATATATATATATATATATATATATATATATATATATATATATATATATATATATACATGAAATTTTTTTTTATAAATCCGAATATGCCATCGTCATTGTTTGTTCTTTTCCATACCATCTGCATTACTGTATGTAATAACGAACTTTCATCCTTCATTGAATCAACTATCAGCTACTACTTGGTTTTCAAAGAGCCTCAGTTTCTGCATAAGAGAACCTATGGAAAAATAAAAGATATGAACAGAAAAGAGGAAAGGGAACAAACGTAATATCCTAGGAAAAGTACAAACTACCCGGGTAGATCTAACCTACCTTTTCGAAGTGTTAAGTAAACAATAAACCTGACTGATATTAGATCTGGCTGAATAATCTGAAATATATCTCACGAATCACTGCCTTTTCCAACTCAAAAAAATAGAGAGGTGTAAATGAGCTTGAACTCTATTAGGGGAAAAAAAGAAGAAAAATTAAAATTAAGAGTCAGTTGAAGGATGCTACATAAATCACTATTTACAGAACCTTTTCAAATGAATGATTTTAGTTCATGCTAGCCTAAGTTAGGAGATAGTGAGTGAATATAAAGAGCCCTGAATATTTTTCTTATTCTTCTATTGTCTGTTAAAAGTCTTAAGATCATGGAATTGTCATAGCTAATCTTAAATCTCTAAACTGAAAAGATTCGAAAACACCAATTGAAATATAGCAAGGGAATATAAAAAAAACGCTAAATAAAAAAAAAGAGAAACATACCTCGTTTAATAATAAAATTAATCACAAAGAAATGTAGGGTTATTTCTTCTTTTACTTTGAAATAAGAATCAACCATTCCAAAAGTATTAATGGCTATGGGGGAATAGGCATGAAGTTAAAACGGTAATTATTTAATAGAATGTTGTAGATCTTTCTGCAGCTGGCGAGTTAATAACCCATTGGTATAAAGGTTTTAGGCTAAAGAACATCACAGAAGGTCGGCTGAAGTTCAAGTGAACCTGGTGCGAAGATTTTGGACTCCAAATTGTCATGGAACGGTTTGCTTGATGAGAGGACAGCAAATGAATTTTCATTTTTCTAGAATTCTGTGGTAATGTAGAAGGTAGGACACACCGGAAACAGTATTTTCTATTTCTCGTCACAAAAAGGGAGGACTACCTGCTTCAGTTTCTCCTTCGCCTCGGACATGATAATATTTTAGAGATAGGTGTTTGTAGTCTGGGGGGGAAGGTCGGAAACTCTCTGTCCGAGTTCAGGTCTTCTTATCTTGTTGTTATCTCAACCGGACGTGGTTCTTATCTCGGCAGGGAATTATTCTTTTCTTGTTCTATCTCTGGTGGACAGTCTTCTCTGGAAGCTTATATGCCAAAGTATGAGAGGAGAATAATACAATGGGAAGATATCATTTCAACATAAGGAGTTTATTTTATATTTTTCATCCTCGTTGGTTTCCTTAAAAACACCCACTTTGGTCACGAAATAGAATCTTTTAGATATTATGCCAAAAGAAAAGCTAGCCATCTGAAGACCCGGTATAACATTTTCCATAATCTGAGATTTCACTTGAGGCTCATATTCTGACTACAGTAATTGACCCGATGACATCTTTGTCCAAACACTAGTTGGATTTTTTTGTTGTTGTTTAAAATCTCTGCAAACATAATGTTTTTTTTATTTAAAAAAAATGTTACTTCGAAATTATTCCATCTAAATATGTCAAGTAATCCTTTGGAGGAAAAGGGAATGAACTATTCATATTGTTATTGTTAAAAAAAAAACACCAATCTTGACTTTAAAATTTGTAATATATGAAAATCACAAAATAATAATCCATAACTATTGGTATAGGAGAATATTTGAAATTCATAGAAAATATAAACTGATTGAGTTACAACTCGAGAGGTTTTCTCGAAATATGTTTAATAAAGCTTTAACGTAGTTTTCCAATATATATATATATATATATATATATATATATATATATATATATATATATATATAAATATATACATATATATATATAAATATATATATATATATATATATATATATATATATATATATATATATATATATATATATATATATATACATATATATATATATATATATATATATGTACATATATATATATATATATATATATATATATATATATATATATATATATACATATATATATAAATTTATATATATAAATATATATATATATATATATATATATATATATATATATATTTATGTATATATATATATATATATATATATATATATATATATATATGCATATATATATATATATATATATATATATATATATATATATATATATATATATATATATATGTGTGTGTGTGTGTGTGTGTGTGTGTGTATATATGTTTATATAAATGTATATATATATATATATATATATATATATATATATATATATATATATATATATATATATAAATAAATAAATATATATAAATATATATATATAAATATAAATATACATATATATATATATATATATATATATATATATATATGTATATATACATATAAATATATATATATAATATATATATATATATATATATATATATATATATATAAATGTTTGTATATATATATATATATATATATATATATATATATATATATATATATAGAGAGAGAGAGAGAGAGAGAGAGAGAGAGAGAGAGAGAGAGAGAGAGAGAGAGAGAGAGAGAGAGAGAGAGAGAGATGTAACGTATAATATACAAAAAAAGAAAGACAATTTATGATAAATATTCAGTACCAGCCAAATCAGGTGTTATAAAGTCTGAAAAATAATATTTAAATTATCATCCATCATCAATAATCTTGAATTATGAAAATCGTATTCCTTTCCTGACTAAGGGTGGTTAAACAAAAATCAGTATGTTATTGTCAGGTTCATTTACTTTTATTTCAAAAGGGAACCTCGGGAAAGAAAAATGACCGTGTTGGAAAAAGAAGAAAGAAAAAACCTTTTATCACATTTGCAACAGCTCGCAGAAACGCTTTAAGCAGAGAAAGTTCATGTGGGACTTTGAGGGTTGTAAGGAAAAGACATTTGGAATAATGCCCCCCCCCCCCCCCAAAAAAAAAAATAAATAAATAAAATAAAATAATATATGAATAAGGAATGTAATGAATTCAGACTAATATTTTTTCTTTTTTATTGTAATTTCATATTTATATTGTGTTTATCTTCATATTATGTAATTCATTTAAAGAGTTCACTGCTTTTCCATGGATGCAGATAGATTTCTTCTCAATAAATTATAAATCCAAAGGTAAAGAATGGCATGATGTAATATAGCAATTAGACGACGTAATAAAAAAGGATTTTCCATAGAAATATATATCAATTGAGAAACGAATATTTTGATTGAGACCAAGGATCTCACTTTTAACAACGGAACTTAAGAAATTAGTTTTCATGTTCAACTTCATGGCCTATATCTTCGAAATAATTCTTCAAGTTCATGTATTCTATATAGTTACTTAAATTGCCCCGATCAATATAAATGAAAATTAAAGATTTCCTTTTTATCTTTATATGACTAAAATGCTTAGAATAGACACCACATAAGACAACGGCCTTACAGAGATAGTATTTTGCCAAGGTTGATTTTATTTTTATATAATCATGTGCATTTTACTACTCTCAAATAGATCTCTTTATAAAGTAATATATGATTGATCTATAATCATTTTATTTTCAAAGAATCTTAATATTTCTTGAATCCCAACATAAGGATTTCTGCTAATACGTGTGAAACTAGAATAACTTCTAAAATATAGGCCTTTTCAAGTTTTCAAGTTTTAGAAGCATGTATAATTATAATATCCTCTGTCATCCAAAAAAATCTGACCTAAATGATTTTGGTAAAACTTTTATAAAATTTAATATTACTAGAATTATAGGAAATGCCTTCCAAATTACTTAAAACTTTCTATAATCTAAACACTCCTTCTCTCGATATCTGTTTTTGTTTGCATTACTTTTGTATTTTCATATTACATAATGTATTTCTTTTTTTAATTGTCTCGTGGTAATTAGTCTTCTTATATTCAGTTGAACGCTCTCCAATATTCCTTCCAGTACCCTGTGCATAACATGCATATATATGGAACATGAAAAAGTTCTCCTTTATATTTAAGGTACAATGACCTATATGTTACCCTTCAAAATTTACAACTGATGGGAATATATTTCGCTTCCCCTGATGAATATATAATTTATTTCTAGAAGATAAACTTTTCCCCATATCCTTATTTTAACTAAGTCGGTTTTATATCACTGATCCTTGCCAACAGATAACCTTTTTAATTTAATATAAAAATCAGTGAACCCAATTTCAGGTCGCATATATTGCAATAGTATATCCAATTTCTCTTTCAAAAAGGGAGGGAGGATATTATTCAGCTAAATCATGTCAACGTAGTGATGGTTTTTATGCATTTTAACATCGTTTCATCTTGATATTGTCAACGGTTGCTTAACAAACCACAAGCTTCATAATTTTTGTATTCTATTTTAAAATTATGCAAAAGACCAGGTTACATCCCCCACATATAGGATGTCTCTGCATCTTTTAATAATATATCTTATTCAAATATATCATTTGTCTAGTATTTATCAAAACAATATTTGAGATTTATGTGTTTCCATATTTTTCTTGATAATACTTGCCCTGTTATAGTACAATAATCACCTTTTAAACTCTTCAATTCATTACCTTAAGGTCAGATGTACAGTTTGTGTTTGTAACCTACTAAGAAAAGCCCACAAAATAAATTAACGACACATACAAACTTAATAGATACTACTATTCCGATATCTATAATCATCTGTAATCTAATACCTCATCAGTTCTACAACCACACTAATTTGAGCAACAATAATGACCATAGGCAAATTTAAACCTATCTCATATTCGCATTCAGCAAAAAAAAGTGTTAATATATAATATATTGATGTCATTTAATTATCTGTTCTGAACATAAATATAAATATATTTTCCATAATTTCATACTTTATTCATTATATATATATATATATATATATATATATATATATATATATATATATATATATGTACATATATATATATATATATATATATATATATATATATATACATATATATATACATATATATATACATATATATATATATATATATATATATATATATATATATATATATATATATATATATATATATATATATATATATATATATATATAAATATATATATATACATATATATATATATATATATATATATATATATATATATATATATATATATCTATATATACATATATATATATATATATAAATATATATATATATATATATATATATATAAATATATATATATATATATATATATATATATATATATATATATATATATATATATATATATATATATACGTGTCAGCTTTCGTGATTTCTACACACACATATATATATATATATATATATATATATATGTATATATAGATATATATATATATATATATATATATATATATATATATATATATATATATATATATATATATATATTGTTTTTGTTTTAGATTATCGTTATTTGTTTTACTTGGGGTATTCTAGATTTAAATACTCGATTATTTCTATTATTGGTGAAAAAAATCAACTTACATTCATGAACCCTTTCTACTCATATAACCTAGATTAGCATTGAATCATTGAATGGCCTTTAATAAGTAGATCAACATTATCTTATGAACAAGTGAATATTTTCTTGCATTGCTACATATAACTGATTGCGATTACATTCATACTTAGCTTGAAAATTAGGATTAACATTAGAGAAACGATGTTCATTGGAGTTATGCCTGATTAACCATTAATCATAGATCAAATGTTAGGCTTTTATGAATTCTTATAATAACTTTCTGTTTTATCTTATTGAAGCTCAGCATTTGCAGAAATTGCCAATGATTGGTGAACATATATTATATTTTATCTGAATTATACAAATCATCTTATAAATCAGTAATGACCTGTTCTCCCATGCTGATAGACTGATATTCTAATATGATAAACCTAGCAGGTTTGCATTAATAAGTACAGCAGAAAACTAGAGTGAGAGAGAGAGAGAGAGAGAGAGAGAGAGAGAGAGAGAGAGAGAGAGAGAGAGAGAGAGAGAGAGAGAGAGAGAGAGAGAGAGAGAGAGCAGTGTTCTGAGTAGGATTGTTAGTTTTCAAATATTCAGATAAATTTAAATCCTTACTGACATCGGGATATAATTTGTTTGATAAAAGAAATGTGATTTAAAATGACAGAAGATCACTCTTCTAGTGTATATCAGATATTTTGGAAATCAGTTTCATTACTTGGGTGAACAACAGCTTACGAGATCTTAATGACGAAAACAAAGTTCTTAGCTCATTAACGCAAGTAGAAGTGATATTACGAAAGATAAATATAATATTAAGAAGTTATCACATAACTTACTCGTCGAAGTGAAAACAGGAAAACATAAACAAAGGAAGAGAACCAATGCAGAATTACATTAATACAATACCCATAAATATAAGCAATGATATGGACGCTATAAGTTTGAAAGGGCACTGTATTCTCACTCACTCAATGCCATCAGTATTTGTACAAAAACTGATATTGATATTTATGTTTCTAGCACCGATAGTGATATCGCTACACCTTAAAATAACATACTTTAGATACTAATGTTCTTTGGATAAATAACTTGTACTAACTTTAAGTGAACTATCAGTTAACATAGAAGCATAGATATTATAATAAAGTGAATATTATGGAAATAGGCAAGTATTGTAATTAACAATTTCGTAATAGAAAAGAGATGACCTGATAAATGTGACTGGAATGATTCCAAATTTGTTCTTCATCATAACATTAGAAGATATTGTGTTCCATATTTACTAGGAACACCTGTGTCAAAGGAAATCCCTAGGGTTGTCAAATATTTAACAGTCCCTGAGTAATTTATTTGGAAGGTTTGGTTTAATAAATAGGGATATTAATTAAGCCATAATCTGGTATATTTCGCTAAATACAATAACACTCTTACAGCCTATTTCTACAGATTCATATTGCTTGAAAACAGCTTTTTAATATTTCAGGATCACAGTTAAATTGACAGCAAGGTGGGTAGCAAATTATCCAAGTTTTCCCTCCAGAATATTTAACAATCACAAAAAATTCACGTGTAGAGATAAAATTTGTTTTTCTCTGTGGCATTCAAGATTACTGGCAGCAGAACCATTATGAAGATACGACAAAGAAAATCACAAAAATAATGGCTTCAAAGAGCTGAACATTTCACCATAAAATTAAGTATCATCAATATATACCTGCTTAAGAAGACTAGAGAGATTTTGCATTTATCTATATCTATTTATCTATACATATATATATATATATATATATATATATATATATATATATATATATATATATATATATATATATATCTATATATATAAATATAAACACACACACACACACACACATATATATATATATATATATATATATATATATATATATATATATATATATATATATATGTATACTCGGGGATTTTCATTCACCTTAGGGATTTAGGGCACCAGATTAACTGGAGTGAGTCGTCTTTGCTTTTTATGAGTACCTGTCCGTACAGAAGGAAAATCCTGGAATCAGTCATCATAAATCAATCAAACACAATAAACCTATCTGGGGGCCAATGGAAAGCTGACACAGTGGACAATACTCTTCTCAACCCTATCATTAAGAAGATAATCCACGGAGACCGACCACCAGACATGCATCAGAGGTCAAGACTTCCTCCAAGCGGCTCAACAATAAGAACACGCACCTGTATGTAATTAAATTTGGCTAATCCTTCCAGCAATTATAACAACTATAGAACAATTGAACACACCCTTTTGCTTTCATATATAAACCGTCACTCTCCACTGTAATTCTCACTTTTACTTTACATCCTGAAGAGGGTCGATGTTTATTGACCGAAATATAGTGTGATTTATTCATATTTCCTGTGTTTCCTTTATGGGCCTTTTTGAAAAAACATGTTAAACTGTTCGATTACAGTTATAATTAAGACATATATACATATATATATATATATATATATATATATATATATATATATATATATATATATATATATATATATACGCATATATATAATTATATGTATATATATATATATATATATATATATATATATATATATATATATATATATATATATATATAAGTGTATATATATCAAGGGATCTAGTTTCTTTAAGACGTATTGCTGATACTCTATTTATAACTCAGAAGATGCAATTCGTAATGCGTTCAGAAACTACGGTATTAATTAAGCAAATAATAAAAAAAAAAAATTCTTATAACAATTCCATTCATAATATGCCCAAATGTAAAGTTATGATTTCCAGCCAATGTTCACATATCCTTCAAATGTTTTATCGATGTCAGTAGATTTTAACCATTATATAAGAAGATAAGATTAAAAAAGTAAAGAAAATATAACGATAATATTTTAAACAAAAGCTAAAAATGCTCAAAATTAGAAGATGGGAAGAATCAATGGTAGTACTCAAGAACTTGATTTTAAGATAATAGCTACTTTATAAAATCAGGGTAGAAAAAAAATTGATAAAATTAAAATTTACTTTTATGATTAGATAAAACCAAGCTCCAAGAAAGCTTGAAAATCATTATAATAATTTGCATATCAATATATCAAAATAAAAAAAGATACATCCTTATTTCCCGTTTACTAAAATGTATTAAGCAGAAAAAATGTAATTTAAACAAGTTACTAAAAATACAGTTAATCGATGCACTTTGAAGGAAATGTAATTAAACACACACACACACACACACACACACACACACACATATATATATATATATATATATATATATATATATATATATATATATATATATATATATATATATATATATATATATATTAGGTTTTATTTATCAGCACATGAAAAGGAGTATAATTACACATCAGGCTTCTTCATCATCTACATATAGGAATTCATATTTTCATTATTAGGACAAATAATCTTATGAAAACATTCAGTTATACCAAAAAGTATTTCTAATACATTACAACGCTAAGTGTAAAAATTGATAGGCAATGATTTCACTAGTTATCAAATTTATAAAATCATATAAAAATACTCCTTGGTCATAAGTATATATATAAAAACAATCATGTTACTTAAAATAAAGCGTATGTGAAACTTTTTATTCATGTAAGAGAGTTTATGGGTCCTTAAATCCTGCACGCAGGCTTTTTCCCGGGGGAAAGACTTCAGCTTGATTTCCCCGGGGAAAATAATGATAATCAGTCTCCTTCAAAGGAATATGACATTATAAAATCCTTTTTACTTCCTGCTTCTTAAAAACCGCTATACCTCTTGAGCACGATTTAAGTAATGGGCCGTCGTCAGGAAAAAGAGAATTTGGCTAAATGAAATGAAAAAAAAAGACTTTAAATTTAATTATTAAATAGGGAGATAATATTTAGGTCAGATGAATAATATATATATATATATATATATATATATATATATATATATATATATATATATATATATATATATATCCCTTAGTTATAATGAACAAAATTGATTATGTTAACAAAATGTATGAGTTACTAAATGATCAACAGACCTATATAAAATTACGTAATAGCCCATTAGATAGAGACAATGCTTCATTTAACAAAGCTATTAAGAGTGTACTTTCTAATCATAAGCAGTTGATACCCAAATTCATCACAACGTGTCCCTTGCTACCATATTTATATGGCGTAATCAAAACTCACAAAGAAAACTTTCCTGCTAGACCCATCA
>NC_090732.1:32635451-32637951 GCF_036898095.1 Palaemon carinicauda | reverse complement strand
GATAACTTTACGCCTTATGAACCATGCCTTTTGGGCTAAACATAGCCCCAAGGATTTTCACGAAGCTCGCGAACGCAGCCGTCCATCAGTTATACCTAAAAGGGGTCCAAGTAGTAGCCTACTCGGATGACTGGCAGGTATGGGCAGCATCAGGACAGAATGCATGTAAGCTTCTAAGATAGTGATCCAGTTCTTGGAACATCTGGGATTCAAGATCAACATCAAAAAGTCTCGTCTTTCTCCAACTCAAAGATTTCGGTGGTTGGGAATCCACTGGAATTTGGAGTCACATCGGCTTTCCATTCCTAGTAAGAAGAGGAAAGAAATAGCAGGATCTGTCAAGAGGCTATTGAAATCCAAACGGATATCAAGACGCGAACAGGAGAGAGTGCTGGGCTCTCTACAGTTTGCTTCAATAACAGATCCAGTGCTAAGAGCACAGCTTAAGGATGCAACAGGAGTCTGGAGAAAATACGCATCAAACGAGTGAAGAGATCTAATAAGACCACTACTGACTCTACTGCGAACGCTTCTCAAGCCGTGGTCCAATGCCAAGCAATTGAAGAAATCAATACTTCTTCAACCTCCTTCCCGGCAGTAACTATCCACACAGACGCTTCAAAGGAAGGCTGGGGAGGCCACTCTCATCAGATGAGAGTCCAAGGAGCTTGGTCCAATCTTTTCAAGTCATTTCACATCAACTTTCTAGAAGCCATGGCAGTACTTCTGACACTGAAGAAAGTTCCTCCTCACCACTCGACCCACATAAGACTGGTTCTAGACAGCGAGGTGGTAGTGAGATACCCTGAATCGACAAGTGTTGAAGTCACCTCAAATCAACCAAGTGATGTTGACCATATTCCGTTTGACAGAAAGGTAGAAATGGCACGTATAGCAGTTCACCTTCAAGGGTTCCGCAATGTGACAGTGGACGCTCTATCCAGGTTTACGCCTATAGAGTCAGAATGGTCCCTTGACGCAGGATCGTTCTCCTTCATCTCGAGTCAAGTCCCAGAGCTGCAGATAGACCTCTTTGCGACAAAAGACAACAAGAAAATAGATCGTTACGTGTCCCCTTACGAGGATCCGTTAGTGGAGGCAGTGGACACTATGTCACTGGACTGGAACAGATGGTCCAGTATCTGTCTGTTCCCTCTGCACAACCTCCTTTTGAAGGTCCTCGATAAGCTGAAATCCTTCAAAGGGAAAGCTGCAATAGTGACCCACAAGTGGCCAAATAGCGTGTGGTTCCCTCTGGCATTGGAACTACGACTAAAATTCGTACCGCTAACGGATCCATCCCTGTCTCAGCCGGTACAGAAGTCGACTGTCTTCGCTCCCTCACAAAAAACACGGAACCTACATCTCATGATTTTCTCTCCTTAACGATGAGAAAAAGATTCGGTGTTTAAAAGTCGGTTTAGACTTTTGGAGGAAACCAGAAGACATTATGAGGCTTCAGGGAATAAATAGCTATCCTTTGTCAAGGTGAAGAAACTGAAAGAAATCCTGACAGATTCCTATTTATCATTCTTCATTCTCCTTCATGAGCAAGGTTTAGCAGCCTACACAATTCTATTGTTCAAGCCTGCCTTGACAAGTCAGATACTATATGCCTTACAGGTCGACTTTTCTAACGATGTTCTTAGTGAACTAGCCCTTCAGCACTTCCAAAGACCATTTGCTTGGTCATAAGATATGATTCCTCATTGTGTATAAATATTGAACAATGAGGAATGTGCTTAGAAGGTTTTGAATTTAAGTCATATTTCTGTTTGTACTCGCCGTGGGGGCCAGAGTTTGTGAATAGTGGCTCTCTCTACAGAGGAAGGCCACGTCCAGTTCTTGGAAGGAGAACTGAATCTATTTCCAGACCCAACGTTTCTTACCAGGAACAAGCTACCCACCAACAGGTGGGGTGCCTAGAGAATCTGCCCCCTGGAGGAAGATGCATCTCTATGTCCAGTGGAGTGCCTAAAGGTCTATCTTCATAGAACTTCAGACTTTTGGGAGGACAGCTGTTCAGAAGAGAAACCCTGGGTTCAAAGTTATCTATAACTAAGGGCAAAATTCACTCATGTTATTCGCAGAACGGATCCAGACAGCACACCCGTTAGTCATGATCTGAGGAAAGTTGCCTCCTGCATAAAATTTCTTTAATTTTATGGACTTTGAACATCCTTGTTTGCACACCGGCAGGTAGTCATCCAAGGCGTTCTTTATGCACTATGCTAAGCCAGTGGAGCAACTTATGAGATCTGTGGTAGCAGCATGTAGAATTCTTTAACCTTCTGTTTTAAGTCTGCGAGGAACAGTGTAATTAATTTGGGACGATTAATTAAGAGGGTGCGCGTGTAGTCTATGTATGTTACTACACGCTGAGCGATAGGCCACGAAAGTGTCCTTACAAACTGTTCCATTTACGTTGGTAATCTATAGCATAATATGGACACTTGTGCCAAGCGTTTTCTACGCTAGCGTATGTAAACAGTATACAGAC
>NC_090732.1:32620451-32622951 GCF_036898095.1 Palaemon carinicauda | reverse complement strand
ATATATATATATATATATATATATGTATATATATGTATATATATATATATCTGTAGAGATATCATATATATATATATATATATATATATATATATATATATATATGTATATATATATACATACATATATATATATATATATATATATATATATATATATATTTATATAAATATACATATTTATATATATACAATATATATATATATATATATATATATATATATATATATATATATATATATATATATATATATATATACATACATATACATGATAGAGAATAATTGTTGAATTTTTAAGTGATATAATGCTAAAAGATGTTGTTTATGGATACCATAGTGGGTTCAGTATACAGATGTGATATCTGGTGTTCCTCAAGGTAGTGTTCTGACCCCTTACTTTTCATTATATACACATGACATATAGATTAGCTTAGTATACAGTCTCGTTGCATATGCAGATGATGCTACTGATTGAACCTTAATTCCATCTTCTGAATTTAGATCTGGGGTTGCTGAATTCCTTTAAATATTTCAGTTCTGATTCTTGATAGCAAATTTAGTTATGAGAAAAACATTCGGCATAAGATTTTTCATAATTCTGACCATCATCTGCATTCAGATCTTCCGGGAAAGTAAAATCATGTTCGTGATACAAGCTATGATGTTAGTTAATTCTAATAGTCAAGCCTCCTCAATCCTAAGACTCAATACAACAAAAAAATCTGGAAGTTTTATTCCAGCTGGGACCAAGTTAAGGAATGATCTTCCTAGCCAGGTAGTTGAAACTTGCAGCGAATATTTTCTTGTTAAACAAGCTGAAATAAATCTCGTTTGATAGTTCATGTATGAGAAATTTATTTTAATCTTGTTATTTATTCGATTTCCTGTTTGGTATTTTAGACTATTATGAGTTATCATTGCAAGGTCATAATGCTATTGATCCTATTTCTTTGTTTTTTAATTGTAATTTTAGTTTTGCTGTAAATCTCGATGACCAAGTCTTTAATATGGGTGTGGGTAATCTTTTTACAATAGATTTATACCTTTGCGTTGGTTTTGTACCGTTATTTTTATATATTTAGTATCCTAGAAGAAAATTTTTATCTTGGTTGTTGATATCAATATCTTAGTTCCATTTATATAATTTACCATAATAGAGGAAGAAAATGACAGTCTACATAAGTTTTGGTTGATTAACAAGCAGGTAAACTAAATTTTTCCATATACAGATAGCCAAGCAATAACTTACCATATAGTAATTTCTATTCAGACCGCTCTAGAAATGCTATAGTTATCTATTTTTTCAACATAATTTACAACAATTAGAATAAGCATCCCAGAGCACATAGTGGTGTACCACCCATGTGTCACACGAGCGTACATAGTACTGACATTTGTCTTTTGTTTTATTCAGTATCCTTTGTATCTTTGCTCTACCCTCGCACTGACAGCAGCTTATTTTAGCGTGTCTGTATATTCCATTGTTAACAATAAGCAATGGTATATGCAGACACGCTAAAACAAGTTACTGTCAGTTTGAGGGGAGAGCTTAGATACAAAGGATACTATATACATAGTAGGAGATAAGCATGTTTTAGACGATCAGTTGAGACCCACTTTTCTTTGCCATGAATGTTTAGTAGGAATGCTTTCAGATTGCGTCGGATCACAAGGAAAGGGCCCGTGTAAAGGGGCATTAGCAGTGGCTTGCTAGTGGCCTTAAGCAGGAAGATGTGTGTTGCAGAGTGCAAGTCTACGGTATGTGATGCTTCGCTGGAGGCTTGTAAGTCTGATGATATGGAGTAAATTTTCCCACAACGTGACGTATGCGCTGGAGATCGTGGGAGGAGGTTGCAGAAGGACAAAATTCGGCAGGGACGGCCAAGAGGTCGCCATACACCAATTCAGCTGCCGAGACGTTCAGGGTGCTTTTAGAAGTGGTCTTTAGTCCCAGGAGGACCCAGGGAAGCTGAGTAAACCAGTTCGAGACATTACAGCGGACATCAAAGCTGTTTTGAGGGTGCGATGAAAACGTTCAACCATTCCATCGGCAACGGGGTTGTAGGCAGTTGTCTGTGCCGGGATTACAGGTGCCTGAAAATGCAAACAGAACTGGATCACTTCCCCCTCCAAATATCGCCGACGTGACCTCCTACCTGCACAAAGTGAAGGTTTCCTCCACGTTTGACCTCATGAAGGGGTATTATCAGGTGCCTATGAACCCAGAAGACATCCCCAAGACCGCCTTCACCACTCGCTTTGGTACATACACCTTCAATTACTCCTGTTTTGTCCTTCGTAATGCTTGGGCCACTTTTCAACGTCTCATGGATGGCATCTTAGGGGACCTCCCCTTCTGTGTATGGTACGTGGACAACTTACTTTTGTTCTCCTCAAAAGAGGAACACCTCCGTCACCTGCGCTTCGTGCTCGACCCCCTGCAACAAAACGGCCTTGTAGTCCGGTACGACAAGTGTACCTTTGGTGCCAACGAAGTG
>NC_090732.1:32607951-32610451 GCF_036898095.1 Palaemon carinicauda | reverse complement strand
TTTTTTAATGCACATATGAAATTTAAATAAAATCCTTATTAAAATACTATATTACCCTATACTAGACTAGCTTCGTAAGAATATATAAATTTATACACACACACACACACACACACACACATATATATATATATATATATATATATATATATATATATATATATATATATATATATGTACCAACATCATCCTCATTATCAGTTGTTAGCTCATTGCAGGACATAGGTCTAAGAAATGCTCTTCCACTTTTGTCTGTTAATATATCTAGACCGGCTTTTACACAAAAACATTCTTGCTTCATCAATACAGCGTCTTCTTTTTTTTTTCCCTGTTTCTTTTGTAATCTCTAGGGACCCAGACTATTATTCATAATTTCCATCTATCAACCGTCAATCACATATGTCTATCCCAAGTGAATCCTTTTTTTTTACTTGCTGCTACAGTAAAATAACGTCTACCTTTGTTCTTAGGCTTTAATAAGGCTCAAAGTTTCTGAATAATACGTCAATGGTGTTAGGACCATCTGATTATATATTTTTTTTTTTTGGGGGGGGGGTATACAAAATCTCATTTTGTATACCAAAAGTTCTCCATCCTATGATTATCATTCTTTTAATTTCAGTTTAATTTCCTGGCGAAATACTGTTCATCCTAAGTACGTATACTTAGTATTAGTCTCCAGAGGTTAGTCCGTGACCTGCATTATTTGTCTGCATTTTTGTTGAACGTTATCTTAGTTTTATTTAGACTCATTTTCAGTCCTAAATTTCTGCTTTCTCTATTCCAATCTTTTATCATCATTTACAACTCACCATGTGATTTACTAAAATACAACAGCCCTTCTATGTTTAATCAGCTAGTTTGTACTGCCCACCTTCTGAGCTTGGGGGCGTCAGTATTGGTATAGAAATTTTTACTCATAGAAATTTATGGAAAATTCCGGGAGTGAAAGATTCCAAAATTCCAATACTACTCTATTCACATAAGACATGCCAATTCATTTAATATGCCTGATTCAAAAGATTTATGATTAATCATCAAGTTGATAAAATAATTTCTCATAATTAACCAGGATATAATTTACATCACACACATCCTAAATATTGTCAGATTTACAAAATATTACTAAGGTAGAGCAAATCAACTATATTTGAAATTAACCAACGAACTTAGGCCTTTGCTTGAATGGTGAAAGTGAATGTACCAGTAGGTACTAAATCTCTACCATCCAAGCCTATGTTCGTTGGAACCTCTACCATTTTTCTTCTTAAACAGAAGCCCTCAAAGAACTGAATAAGATTACCCAAGTCCTTGTGAACAACGGTTACTCTCACAGGCAGGTCTTTATGCACAAGAAGTACCAGGAAAAAGGAAAAGCCTATGAAGGAGATAAGCAGGAATAATCTAATTGCCACACAAGATCAAACTGAAATTAATTTGACAATTAATTATCAAATAACGAGGACCAATTCCCTCATTACGAAGAACAATCAGGCTCCACCCGTGCAGGACTTTTTGTTGAAGTCTAATGACATCTATATCTACTGATGCGTAATCCGTGGATGCTCCAGACGTTATATTGAGATGGCTATGATTAGACTTTCTATATGTTTGATCTTCCACGTTCAGAAGTACAAACTTCTGGTGCACAGCTGAAGCATAAGAAAAGAAGACATCACGAACTTCGGCAACGACCTAGACAGCAGAATACTAAGGATCCAGGACACCCTGCTCATACAGCAGGAAACGTCAAACCTCACTACTCCACATGAAAAGCTTCTCCTTCCCTCCTGCTGTAGGAACGACACCCAACCCCTCACCAATAACGACAAGCATGAGTATGATAAGTCACCCGATAGTCTGCTTGTAACTAAGACTCTATCAGAGAACACCTTAGCAAACCAGAGAATAGCTAGGGGCTCAATGGACCGGGGAGGTGAGTGGCTGACCCGGTTGCCTGAGGCCGCTCAGGGAACACTTTGGCCAATCAGCTCCCACCTCGGGGGGAATAGCTTCAGAACCTGTCTAACCTCGATGACCTTGAGGGATGCAGTGGCCTGACTGTGAAGGAACATATATTGGTAAGATCCTCAGCTAATGGGAGAGCTGCTCTGTCCCAGACTCGATACCAACTCCGCTCGCAGGGACGAATTGACCAGCGCCCGAATTGACTACTGCCCTGACCTGCTTACATCATCCCGATTTCAGACTATAACTATGAGGAAACACCAAGCATGCTCTCAAAACTCGTTACAGCCGACTGTACTCTGCATCTGACAAGTTGACCTTTAGAAAATTTCACGATAAAAATCTTTTTTTCTCTATTTATTCATAGTAATAGATTCTCTACGAATTTAGAATTGAAGGTACAATACAATATTTATATTCTGTCATTTTTAAGGAAAGATAATCCTATTTTTAATATATATTACACAAATTTTCAGTTTCACACTCAATCAATTATAGTAATATAAAACAAAACTATTATCCAAAAAATTTT
>NC_090732.1:32552951-32597951 GCF_036898095.1 Palaemon carinicauda | reverse complement strand
GCTGGCGTTGGCACATAGGGCAAGAGTCAACCGATCCTTCATAGGCTTATGTCCAGGCATTTTCTTCTCTGCGGCGGTGATGTATGTTCGACTAGGCATCTTTTTCCAAAACGGACCGGTTTTATCACAATTTAAAAGTTGCTGCTCTATGTAGCCTTCATCCTCCACGATATTTTCGAACTTCTGATCAAAATAGTTATCAGCCTTGATAACCGAACTTTCAATCTCTCTGTGCCGAACAACTAAATGAATCCCGGTCCGTCTCTTGAATTTCTCCAACGAACCGCGAGACGCCTTGAATTCCTCCGTTGTAGGATCGGTTGAACTCTCCCCCGCTTCACTCCCAGAGCCCGCCACCTTCAAGTAACAATAAATAGCACTGGCTCTCTCACAAAATGATCGTCTCAGTGATCGTATCGCCAACAAACTCTTTGTCTTTTATTCATATCAACAGAAGGCTTTCTCTCTCTTCCAGCGTAGGGCTACGACGTTTAGAATAATGGTGATCCCCTTCGTTGGTTTGACTGCTTTAATGGCTTCCTTCTGCTTGATGATCGCTGAGATCGTAGACATATTCCAGCCATATTGTTTAGCCAAATCACTCACGCACACCGCGCTCATGTTTTTCTATAATTTCTTGCTTCAGTTCTAATGAAAGCATTAACTTCTTCCTTTTCTCAACACTACCACTACCTGTACTGAAACTAAGCTTCATAGGACACATGATTATACGTAAAATCAAAAAAGAAACATGAGAAAAGGAAGATAATAAGTACTGTTAATAACAGACCGAACAGATGACAACCACACGATGCATACGAGAACAGAGAACTGACTGACGCGACTCTCAATAGCGTCCCTCCAACGTGCTACCGTCTACCGGCGTAAACAAGAATCTACAATCAACGCTTCGAGAAAATTCTACGCATATTATTTACTTCGGATGTTGGAGCATGGCTTCAGGTGTCGAGGCGAAAATATTATCGTATTTTACTTCGGGCGTTGGAACAATCATATGTAGAGGTTCCACTCTATATATATATATATATATATATATATATATATATATATATATATATATATATATATATATATATATATATATATATATATATATATGTAAATATTATATATATATATATATATATATATATATATATATATATATATATATATATATATATATATATACATATATATAATATATAATGTAATATATATATATATATATATATATATATATATATATATATATATATATATATATATATATATATATATATATATATATATATACATATATATATATATGTATATATATATATATATATATATATATATATATATATATATATATATATATATATATATATATATATATATATATTATCGTATTTTACTTCGGGTGTTGGAACAATCATATGTGGAGGTTCCACTGTATATATATATATATATATATATATATATATATATATATATATATATATATGCATATTATAATGTGTAAAAATCCCGAAAGCTGACACGTGATGAATATACAATGTATTATAGCCACGAAAGGAAAAATTAAAAAAGACTTGATTGGAGTTAATACTTTCATCCACTCAGGACATTATCAAACTCAGTTTGATAATGTCCTGAGTGGATGAAAGTACTAACTCCAATCAAGTCTTTTTCCTTTTTCCTTTTGTGGCTATAACCCTTTAAGGTCCACCCTAGGTTTTATGGGAAACTTTAAAAATTCCTTTTAGTATGTTGTAGTATTAGAAAATACAAGACCTTTTTATTCTTGTGTACTTTTAAAAAATTTTCCAAATTACCGAAAAAATTGCATGCAAGTAAGTATCCCATTTGGGTACCTTGGGCGAGTTTAGGCGGACCATGCTCATCCCATATGGGATCTATTGGACCATAACGGCACAGATTTTGAAGTTTCGCCCAACAGTTTTTTTATAGTTCCAATGTATAACAGACAGTTTTTTCATAGTTCCAATGTATAACAGAAACACATATATGGCTTAACAATTTAATTAAATAAGAAATACGTTACAAATACAAGAAAATACAATATTCAATAAATACAAAAATACTATAAAAATACAAAAATACTATGAAAATGCAAAAAATATATTAAACATTACTCTTAATTGATAGAATAGAAACATTATAAAACTTACTTTAAAATCTATTGAGAAAGAGCAAAAAAATGACTTTGAAATCTTATGGAATAAAGCAAAACAATTTCGACTTTCAGTGAGGCAAAGGGCCACCTTGCACTCCTCACACATCCAGCGAGACCTGTGGATATGGCCTGCAGTTGAACAGAACTTGCAGGTCTGCCTCATGGTGACATGCTTTGGCATGTGTAGGGTAGGGGCATCCTGGCGTGACTCTACACTTGGCACAACTGCCCGTTGGCCCCTTTTGGGCAAAGCGACATCCCTGTTGCCAAGAGAATTCCTAGTAATCTTGAAGTTTGATGTCTTGAAATTCTCAGCCAATTTGAGAAATCCAGTCGGAAGTCCTCGTAAGGTTCCCTCAAGAAGTCTGGCTGTGGATGAATGAAGTCCGTTAGGGGCTGGATGTGAATGTCGTCCTTCTTCCATTCAACAACACGAGGCCTCTTAGGGTTAACCTCACCTTCAACTTCAACTTCCTCTTCCACAGGCATCTCCTGAGGGACAACAACATTGACCCTGCGAGCTGAAACAAGAATAAAGTAACATTAATGAAACAGTAAATGAATCATGTGTGCTGGTGTGTGTGCATGCATGTGTGTGCATGCATGTGTGTGCATGTGTATGTCAGTGACTATGCATGTGTATGTCAGTGACTATGCATGTGTATGTCAGTGAGTATGCATATGTGTGCATCTGTATGTCAGTGAGTATGCATGTGTGTGCATATGTATGTCAGTGAGTATGCAAGTACACAAATAAGTTTTAAAAATACCCATTGTTTACAAAAATTTAAATAGCAACACAATGAAAATAAATTTAAAGAGCAACTATTGTAACAACGAGACTTTTAGAAAAGAAAATTAAACAAATCTCTCTCTCTCTCTCTCTCTCTCTCTCTCTCTCTCTCTCTCTCTCTCTCTCTCTCTAAGGATGTCTCATACTAACCTCTAGCGTTGGGAGGGTCAAAGGCATCCTCCTGAGTAAGGCCTTCATCAGGATCGTATGTAGGGTTGTCATCATCACTGTCGACATCCAAAGGGCTCACGTTGACATCACTTCCTTCAGCGTCATTAGGGGCAACCCATGGTGTATGATCCTGAGTCTCCAATGCAGCGTTGCGATGCCCATGAAAGATATGGCCAGGAAACTGGAAGAAAAAAAAATTAAAATCATGTAATAAAAAAAATGTAACTTTGCCTAACAAAAACTTATCATTCAATACCTTGTAAGGTAATAATTTGTATGCACATGAGCCTAACATCTCTAAATAATCACTATTATTTCTATAAATATTGTTAAAACTATTCACAAATGTCTAAGACAATCACTAGAAAAAAATTGCAAAAATGATGTGCGTCGTAAAGAAGTGCCCGGTAGAACCGTTAAGGTCCAATAGATCCCATATGGGATGAGCGTGGTCCGCCTAAACTCGACCGAGGTAGCCCATATGGGATCTATACTTTTTCCAATAGTCACTACTACAAGTTAGTAACACTACAGCCCTTGAAACTCACATCAAAAGGTAAGCATATCACTAGGCTTCACTATCCTACAGTCACTGTGTACTTACCATGATTACAGAGGTCAGGGGGAGGGGATGTGTGGACGTTACTGCGACGCGTTTTGTCACTTTTCCGACTTGAGCACAAGTGAGGTGTCTTTGGAAGGAGCTACAGACTTGGCGAGAAGGACAGGAGGCTTCTGATTGGCTGATTCTAAGAGCAGAGGAGTGTCTCTATGAGTTGCCAAAGCGTCAATTTCAGACAAGCATAAACATGTTCACCACGACTACCCAAAAGTAGCTTTTTTAAAGATCCCGTTTGGGCTATTTGGTCGTTAAAGGGATAATACATGCATATTATAATGTATGGATTCCGGGTCTAAGCACTCAAAATACATTTTACGATTATTAGTACCGAGATCAGGGCATTAAAAAGTATACTATACTGTAGCTCGTGACTAGGAACCAAACAGATAATATTATATATATTACTACTGGCAAGGTAATCAAACTCTGAAATTCCAAACTCCCTTGTTTGCTTTAACTTTAAAACTGTTACACTTTAAAACATTTTTTATACACGAATTCTGAGACCATTGAATAACTCCCAGACAGCAATACATAAAACACTGAATATCCAAAGACCTCTTTTGCACACTCAAAATATACTGGGTAATTACTTTTAAGTGTCATTAACACTTATTTTACTCTCACTGTGGTTCATAAGAGGAATACAAGCAGAATGTGGTGTTTGATAAAGATGATTGGAATGCTTTAATTGTTACAAAAATAAATATATTCAATATAAATTACAACACTTCGAAAATTATTTATAGATGAAAATTAAGTCACTGTAAAAGATATTAGGTTTGAACATAACTTAGAATAAAACAGAGATGTTACGATCTTAAATTGTGAAAGAACTTAACTTGAACTATTATATCTAAATACAACTTGGACTGAGAAAAGAAATAATGCAATGAAAATAATACAAATGCTTAAAATTATTCTGAAATAATACAATGTTTAACTCTTAATAAATAACAGTTAACCAGATGACTTTATAAACCTATCCTGCCTACCGGGCCATTTACAAAAAAACGTTATATAATGCCAACACTCAGCCTAATACAATGAATTAAAAATCTATTTTAAGTCTTGCGTGACGAACGATTTGCTTTTTGGCCCAGTCACTTAGGAAAGGACACACTAGAACGAACTGAACACTTTCGACAGTAAACTAGATTTTGTTTGGGAAAGAGAGGGAAAGGGGGAAGGCTGCCGTTCTAACTCGATCTCTATGTCTGTCTCTGATCAAATCCAACCTTAGGTCACCTATATATCAAATTTGGCGAATTCCAGAAAGTTCCAGGATCGTGTTCTGGCAGCGTGGGCGTAGTGCTTTATGTCAAAGTTTCAAACTAGATAAAAAAGTCAAGAGGCAAAATTGAGGGTTTTAGGCAACTCTCACACACCTCTACACACCTACGAGATGATTTCCTAGCTAGCTCCGCCCACCTATTGTCCCTGAAATAAGAAATAAGATAACATTCCTTTGCCGGGATTCTAGAAATTTCGAATACATGTGTCGCTGAACAATCTCTCTCTCTAACATGACGCAATATATCATACAGATATAAAAGAACTTACCTAAGCCCTTGTTCCTATCCCGCATGACTACTACAACACATTCAAATAGACAACGTAAGACTTCATAGGAAAGATACGTGAAATAAAAAGTTAATTATCAAAAAAGAAAAATACATAAATTACATATTTTAACTTAAATAAGAAATGTAATAATATTCACGACAAAAGTCTTACGTAATTCACATAAAATACTTCTATCTACAGTAGAGGGTTCATTTTACGGGCTGGGTATCATCTCTTCAATGCACAAATGAAAACAATTTGTGAAATATGAATAAAATTATCAAAACTACGATATTCACTCTATACTATACCAGCTTCGTAAGATAGGTCCCCCAAAAAAGATTATTTATATCGGGTCTGAATCTGTCGAACCAGCCCGAGATGAATAATTTGCAACCACTTCATCTTTACATGTTTGTCATCTTTGCCTGATGTATTCTTTACGTGAATGCGATACAGTTGCAAGCTTAATAACACCAAGTTAACCTTTGATTATTACTTTTCATCTTATTCACAAAAGTTAACGGATTATGATCTGAATACAATGTAATTTCTTCATTTTGTGATCGACTTACGAAAATTGCAAACCTGGTTATTGCTGCGATCAGCACCAATAGTTCCGTTTCAACTGTCCATTCAACTCATTGCTTCTTCTTCAGCTTCGATGACATAAGCCCCGCAGGATGTTGAATTCCTTCCTTATCTTCTTGCAAAAACAAAGCTCCAATCCTGTTATCCGACACTTCTACTTGGATAAGTAATTTCTCGGTGAAATCTGGTGCTTGGAGTATCGTTTTGAAGGTGATATTGCCTTCCCTGATTTTTCCTTTTTCCTGATATTTCGATAACGTAGGTCCGGTCACTGCTCTCCTTAAAAATCCGGAATGGTTCTTGTAACTCGTTGGCGATAGGGGATCTTTCCAATGTGTAGACCAACCTGTCTGTTCGTACTTTTCATGTCAAACCTTTTCTCGCTCGTCCTCGCCTGGTTTTCACGTTTTCTAGGGAAAATTTGCTTAACCCGCCGTTTCCTTTCCTCAAATCCTTGACATATCCTTCATGCATTTCCTCTCGTTCCTTCTTTTTCCTGCCAAAATTTTATCTGGTCATAAGCTGAAGGGTCCTGCGACCTTGATGCACGACAAAACTGGCTCATATCCTTATATATGACAGGCCAGAAAAAGTGTTTCATTATATTTTACGTTGTCTTTCTTATTCCATATAGAAATCCTTTTCTTCCATCTCTTTATGCCTTGTGCACTACCGTGATTACCTGTCTTCTCAAGAGTGTCAAAAGTGAGGGAATTAATATCTGCCGATATATCCCCCATTGAGCATTTCCAGGGATATCAGCGGGATTATGCTTCCTAATAAGCAACCCATCCTTAAGATAATAACAGGTTGGAGACAGCTATGCCTCCATCTCATCCACCACACGGCACAACGACTCGGTTAACGTTGCATCCTTCCGTTGCAATCCTATCCGCCTTTTCATACTCACTTGTCCTACTTCTAACATTGAATTTTCGATTTCTTCTAAGTCCATCTCTTCTTTGTCTACTTACATGCTCATACGTCGCTCTTTTTTGCTCAGGCTTACTCTTGAGTTCTCTTCTTGCTTACCATCAAGGGAAACCTATTCTTCAGAAAACAATTCAAGCAAATTCTTTGCTCCTTCAATTTCTTTTACTTCTTTATCCACTTGTTCACTCGTCTGTCGTTCCTCTTCACTTGGGCTTACTCTTGAGCTCTTCTTGCATATCAACAAGGGAGTCCTTTTCTTCGGAAAACAAATCTTCTGAGTTCATCGCTCCTTTGATTTCTTCTTCTTTTTTGTCCTCTTGTCCTCTCATCTGTCGTTCCTCTTCACTTGGGCTGACTCGGGGCTTTTCCTCTTGGGTACTATCAGCGGAATCCTCTCCTTTTTTAAAGCAAATTGTCCTAGTTCATGGCTCTTTTGATTTCTTCTTCTTCTTCAGCACCCACATCCTTCTTCATACTCCTAGTCGTCACACCACTAGGAAACAGAGACGGGTAGACCTCCAGTTCAGTTATAGGAATATACCTCAAGGTTTTTTCGTTACAATGGGACAAGGCATGAACAGCACTCAAACAACCCCATTACCCAGCAGGAAGTCTACTCCTTCAAAAGCCATTGGATCCTTAACCGCGAAGTCAAAATTACCTGTCACCAACTCGCATGACCGTTTTAAACTGGAAATATGGGTGACCTCCTCACCTCCTATTCCCTTCAAAATAATTGAGTTGTCTGTTACAGTTCCACCACAGGGTTATACTCCCCGTACAACCACACTATGCTTACAACCTATATCACACAATATCCTGACCGGGGTTCTATCACTCTCGTCTATTACTCATAACATGCCTTCATAAATATATGGTTTGAAGGCATCCATGGTGTTTGGGTTCGTTCTGTTTGTCACTTAAACGGTGGCTGGTTCATTTTCCCCTTTCTCCTTTCCTGATTGCTTCTTAGTCTTCGCATTCTGTAAAGTCAAATTATTTTTTATCACTTGGGCGGCTGCTTTCGGTTGTTTTGACCAACATTCCTTACTAATATGGCCTCTCGTGACACACTTAAAACAGACTGTATTGACCTTCTGTACTGTCTTTCCCAATACTTTAAGGAGGCCGATTTGACGTTTGTTGCTGTGGTACTATCACATTCTGGTTAAGCACAGTACCAGTGCTACTTCCGTTGTAACTGTTGAACTTGTTCCTGTAGTTATTTCCGAACTGGTTTCCATGATTCGGCGACTACTTGACATTTGGTCGGAAAGACGGTTGAGACTTCGTACCCGAGGAGGATTTACGACTGATAATGTTTTAATCTTCCCCCAGCGAAGCGGCTTTACCGAGTTTCTTCATCTTTCTCTTTCTCAAGTACGTTCGAATGTGTTCAGGAATTCCTCATAGACTTTGCTCTAGTATTATCATTTCTTCTAAATCAGTCATCTTATTTATGTTAGCAACCTTTTTCCATCTTTTAAAACATTGTCGTACCTGATAAGCATCATCCCAGAAAATCATTTCCTCGTACTTCCACAAACTTCGGAAATTCTCTTCATAATATTCAGGGGTCATCTGGTACACCTCCAGTACGCACCTCTTTACTTCTTGATACTCCATCTTCTGGTCCTGAGATAAGGATTAATAAGCACTGCGCCCTTTCCCAAGGAGTGCACTCTACACTAATAATGACCATTTATATTCTCGCCATTCCATCATCAACTCAACCGTTTCAAAATGATCGAAGAACTCATCCGGAGCCTCTTCTGCAAATTTCGGGATCGATACCTGTGCATTTGCCATATCAAACTTCTGAGCTGCCACCCTTGAACAAGCATTCATCAGTTCCAATTCCCTCATATGTCGGGCATCTTCTGCTAGTCTTGCTTCCATTTCTTTTCGTCTTCTCTCTCTTTCTTCTTCTCACTTTAATTCCATTTCCATCGCATATACTGTAGTCTTTCTTCACTGTCTTCTTCATCTCGCTTTGCTTCCATTAATCTTGCATGTCTTGCAATTTCACGGGCTTCTTATTCTCGCTTTGCTTCCATTTCCTTCTCTCTTTCTTCTTATCATGCTTCCATTTCTTTTGCACTTAGTCTTTCTTCTCTCTCTTCTTCTTCTTGCCTTACTTCCATTAACCTTACATGTCTTGCAATCTCTCGGGCTTCTCCTTCTTGCTCTGCTTCCATTTCATTCTCTGTTGCTTCTCGTTTTGCCATCATCTGTAACCTAATCAAATTCTTTTCCACTTTAATACGTCGAATCCCAGCCTATACATCCTTATCTGCTTTCATGCCTTCAGTTTGAGGGTCAACCGGTCCTTCTTTTGCTAAAAATTCTTCCTCAGCATCCTCCAACAGTTCATGAGCCGCCGCAATATTCTGTTCCGACAACTTTCACGAGTTTATCAGCGCTTCTAAAGCTACACCCTTGATTTGGGCCCTATTCATCCACATACCAACAAAATTAAAAGGAACTGAGCTTTCATTATATTAGCTTCTGACAATTCCTGAACACTTGGGTTACTTAATAACTCTTGGATATTAAACTCTGCCATCTTGTAAATTATCACAAATTTAATGCGTCTCCAGAAAATAATATACTAACAATAATCAAAACCCTATCAAAATTGTACTAATCAAAAACCTTCAATCAAAAACACAGCCCTTGTAATCACCAATATATAAAACAGACTCACTCGATTCCAAAGGTATGGGCACCTAAAATATATTACAATGTATTGATCCGGGGTCAAAGCACCCAAAAGATATTATACGATTATGACTCGGGAAGTCTGCGCATTAAAAAAATATACTATACTATGGCTCATGACAGGGAACTGAACATATATATATATATATATATATATATATATATATATATATATATATATATATGTTTATATATATATATATATATATATATATATATATATATATATATATATATATATATGCATATATATATATATATATATATATATATATATATATATATATATATATATATATATATATATATATATATATATATATATATGTATATATATATATACATATATATATATATATATATATATATATATATATGTATATATATATATATATATATATATATATATATATATATATATATATATATATATATATATATATATATTACTACTGGTAAGGTACTCAGCCTCTCAAATTCCAAACTCCCTTGTTTTCTTCAACCTTAAAACTTTTACACTTTAAAACATTAGTGCAGGAATTCTGAGACCGTTAAATAACTCCCAGACAGCAATACATAAAACACTAAATATCCAAAGGTCTCTTGAGCTTACTTTAAACTAAACTGGGTAATTTTTTTTAAGTATTATTAACACTTATTACACTCTTACTGTAGTTCTTAACACGAATACGAGCAGGATATGGTCTTAAATAAAGATAATGGGAATAATACAATCGTTCCAAAGATAAATATATTTTATATAAATTACAACACTTTGAAGAGAGTATACATAAGAAAATCATATCACTAGAAAAAAAAATTTAGTTTGAACAAAACTTAAAATGAGACAAAAATGTTACGATCTGGAATTATAAAAGAACTTGATTTGAACTATTATATCTGAATAAACCTTAAGCTCTGAAAAGTAATAATGCAATGAAAATTATACAAATGCTTGAAATAATTCTGAAATAATTTAATGTTTAACTTTGACTCTTAATGAACCTATCCTGCCTACTGGGCTGATTATAAAAAAAAAACATTATACAATGCCAACACTCACCCTAACAATGAATTAAGAATTCACTATTAGTCTTGCGTGACACACGATTTGCTTTGGGGTCCAGTCACTTAGGAAAGGACACACTAGAATGCACTAAACACTTTCGACAGTAAACTAGATTTTGTGTGGGGAGAGAGGGAGAGGCGGAAGGTTGCGGTTCTAACTTGATCACTATGTCTGTCTTTGATCAAATCCAACCGTGGGTCACCTATATATCAAATTTGGTGAATTCTAGAAGATTTCAGAAATGGGTTCTGGCAGCGTGGTGATTATGCTTCGTGTCAAAGTTTCCAACTAGATAAAAATGTGAAGAGGCAAAATCTAGGGTTTTAGGTAACTCTCAGACACATTTCAACGCAACCGTGAGACGAATTCCCAGCTAGCTCTACCCACCTATTGTCTGCGAAATAAAAGAAAAAAGATAATATCCTCTCGCCAGGATTTTAGAAATTTTGGAAACACGTGTCACTGAACATTCTCTCTCTAACTAGACGTAATACATCATAAAAATATAAAAGAACATTACCTAAGCCCTTGTTCCTATCCCTCATGAATCATACAACACATTCTAATAGACAACATAAGACTTCATACCAAACATACATGAAATAAAAAGTTAATTATTTCTGAAATTTACGTATATTACATATTTTAACTTGAATGAATAATATAATGATATTCACAGCGAAAGCCTTGTGTAATTTACATAAAATACTTATATCTACATTAGAGAGCTCATTTTATGGGCGGGTATCATCTATTCAATGCACAAATGAAAACAATATATGATATATAAATAAAATTAAATATATATATATATATATATATATATATATATATATATATATATATATATATATATATATATATATATATATGTATATATATATACATATATATATATATATATATATATATATATATATATATATATATATATGTATATATATATATATATATATATATATATATATATATATATATATATATATATATATATATATATATATATATATATATATATGAATTATTATTTTTTTATTGTTTTATCATTAATACATGTAAGTGTCCTTACTCCAAACCCCGAATAATAATAATATTATTATTATTATTATTGTTATTATTATTATTATTTTTTTTTCAACATTGAGTTAAGCTGCCTCAGCTGCAATAACCAAAGGGGAAATTCTTATAAATTCAGATCTGTGATTCTGAGTCGACACAAAACTGACAGTGACTTATACCAGTTAGTCTGATACCAATGAGCGTAGGAATTGTTTTTGTTTGTGCTGTACATTTTCCATAGTAACCGTTTGGTATTTTTATATATACGAATGTTTTGTCATTAATAGACATGAATTCAATGGTTTGATATATGTAAGTACGATTATATTTTATATTGATTCCACTCTGCCTTAGGCTTTGAGAAAATAGTGGAAACTTTAAATTACGATTAGTACTTTTACTCATGTCAAGATTCAAAACTATCCTTAGGCCTAATCATAAAATTATAAATTGTAGCCAATCCACAACTATGTGATCTTTTATATTCATCAAAGTCAGTATACTCTACTCAGTGAATACGAATATACATTCAAATGGCAATGAAAAATCAATAGATATATACATATAACTTTCATCAAAAGTAATTGCTATTTCCATAAAGCCTAGTATTTTTCAAGTTTGGATTAAAAGAAGAATTAAAAATAGTGCTCGGAAACGTATTCTTAGCACAAATAGCTACTCTCGGAAACCACAGACACCAAAATGGTACGGCCATTTCATTGGGACATTTAAATCCATATGATATAAGAATGTAGGATTAAGTGACCAGCAAAAAAAAAAAAAAATAGTCTGCTTGAGTCACTAAACGAAAAAGGTTTTGCTGCGGGGAGACGAATATTCTTCCTAAAGTTAAAGAAAATAAATACATAAAATGATGAATTTTAGTGATTATATTTAAGAATATAATCTTTATTGAAATAAAAAAAAAAAGAAATAAGTACTAGAAATTTTGTTTGCAATACAGTTATGGCATTGCACGCGTATTTTGCCTAAAAGTAGTATCCCTTTCAAGTATTGTTTATATAAATTTAAGAGGAAATTATGACAACCACCCAAAGAAACAAATAAATAGACGATCTTAAATATTGCTAAATATGATTATTTATCTTATGCACTACTCAGCACGTTTCTTGAGTATCGTATCATTGTAATTGCTGGTTTCGGAACAGCATTTTCATCGTGATGACATTGTGAGAGAAACCTCTTGTTAATGTGAAAAATTGGAAAAAAATTAATGAAAAGTCAAAGCGTCCACATCTTGAGGACAATGACGTCCCAACCTCGTTTCCGAATTATCCTCAATGATTGAGCCCAACTTGAATTCGAAGAGTGTTACCAGACTCTAGAAACCGAAGGACAGAAGTAGCTTCTTCTGTCCTTCGGCTTTTGGAGTCTGGCTTTTAAGTAATACGAAACCAAATTGGATTGAAGGACTTGCAAAATTTTCGAGGAAACTTAAACAAGATAACTACTGAGTCATTAAACCCAAAGAACAATCTCTTTTCATTTGTCACCTCTTGTTTAAACTTACTATCATGGTGATGAATGTTCTGAAAATTCAGATAAAATTGTTCATGTATTTATCGCCAATATGCCAGTCGTAAGATGGACTATGGTATCATTCCTTCTCATGTGCGAGATTCACATACCTTTGAAGTCCTGTTACAAGAAATGAGAAAGTATGAAAAAGAAAATAACTGTACCATGAACCCTGTTGCTTTTATTTATTTTATCTTATTTTAACTGCTATGATAGACCAACCTTTCAAGTATCCAATGACCATCAAATTCAGTATTAACCAACTAAATTTGATGACACAAGGATACATTTGAACATCTGGTTTCCTTTTCTCATTAAAAGTTTCTTACCGTAATCTCTCTCTCTCTCTCTCTCTCTCTCTCTCTCTCTCTCTCTCTCTCTCTCTCTCTCTCTCTCTTATACCATATAGCCTACACATATATACACAGATATATATATATATATATATATATATATATATATATATATATATATATATATATATATATATATATATATATGTATGTGTGTGTGTGTGTGAGTGTGTATGTGTGTAATCTTATATGTACACAAACACACACACATACACACACACAAACATATATATATATATATATATATATATATATATATATATATATATATATATATCTGGGCTCAAGCCATGTCGTCCTGATGGAAGTTCCTAAAGGGAAGCTTCCTTGGGTATATATAACTACGGCGATATTCCCAGAGAATTAACCTTAAGGTACCCAGAATTCTAACTCATGGAGCGAATATCCCTAATAAAAGAACCAGGGATATCGCGAAATATCAGAGGACGTATTCTTGATACGCCACATGGCAATCTGCACCCCGAACAGAGTTAACATTTCGAACGGGTCAATTGGCAAGAAAACGAAAACGAGAAAGAAAAAGGAGAGCCGCTCGCAAGGTATCTCTCCTCTCCCGTTTCGTAAGCGTGCATTGCGCCGCTCACGGCGCCATCTGTATTCCTTTTTGCGTAGCTCAACAACTCGGTGTTTTTTCCCTGTGTTTCTCGCAATTCTTGGATTTAATCAACTCATAATGCTTTCTCCAACTTCTTCTGCTTCTGATAAGTTGAGTATTATTTCTTTTGTGTATAAATGTAAGCTCTTGGTAATTTTAAAAGTGATTGATAGTGATATCGTTGTTACAAGAGCTGTTGCCTACCGGAGGCGTCCTGGACGCTGTCGCTCGCTAGGTATGATTTATTTAGTTAGCCAGAGCGACGTTCCCGGCTGTTTCGCTTTAATAATTTTAGCTGTTTAGCGTTACATAGGATTTCTTTATATGATGCTTTTAGTATTTTTGTTTTGGCGAAGGATTCGCCGATTCTGGCCTACACTAGACCTTGTAGCCTAGTCGTTTGGCCCTAGTACTTTCCTGCATGATATTCAGATTTCCGAGTGTTTTAAAATTTTATTGAAGCTTTAGGCAGTTTTATACATTCAAGATTATGTTGATTTTCTTCCAAGATAGTATACGAGTGAGTTTCGGTGATTTAGGTAATCGATTCTCTTTGCGCCTAGGCTAGTTGTCTATGGGGCCTTAGTATACTTTCTCACACTCCCAGGTGTGCAATCCCTTTCCCTCTGTTTAAGCCTTGGGCTTAATCCTAGTGGTTTATCTGAACTCACTTTAGATACAACTATATTAGGGTGTTTCTGTTCCTTCCTGTTTCCAGTAGGTCTGGCTTCAGGGAGGGGGCAGGACATCAGAGTTCTTAGTCTGAGTCTGTTTATGTCTAGCTTGTGGTTTGAGATTCCCTTGCTAGACTGACAACAGACATAGGAGGCTTAGCCTCCTTAGTTCACTTTCGAAGGTTTCTTACGAGATGATTCCTTCTTCTTATGATCTAGCAGACTAGTCCAGTGTTGCTGTTCTCGGTGTGGAGGATAAGATCCTTTTTTCTGTGAATAGCAATGCCTTCCTTGCTTTGGTTCCGTGGGAGTTGGCAAGTATTGCTGGCCTCCCTCCTTGGTTCTCCCCTAGGCTAAGATGAGTTTTCTTGGCTGCGGGTGATTCATTACTAGAGCAAGGTTGGCAGGACCCTCTTCTCCCTTTCCCCCTCTTTCCTTTGTAATGGCATAGCCATTGCATTCCTGTCTGTCATTCTACATCTGTACATAGCATAGGTTAGGATGTGGGGTTGACTCAGTACCTTGCCGGCCGGCAAGGGTCTTCTGCCTTGAGTGCTGCCCGGACCTCCCTTGGTCTCTCATCCATGTTTGTCTGTAGAGCCAGATGGCATTGGTCAGGAAGCCTGAAGTTATATTCTCCCCTTCCTTATGTGCACTCTTTCGGGTTGCCGGGTTATGAGGTAGTACAGTCTCTTATCCCGGCATCCATTCTGTTTTCTTCTAGTGTTGTACCCTAGCCGGCTGCCGGCCTGAGTGGCCGGCAGCCGGGCAGTCGGAGTTCTCTGGTTCTTTTGCTGCCGGCCGGCATTGGATGTATACCTTTGCCGGCCGGTTATATATCACACCATTGTCTGCTCGTGGCTACGATTGGTGACCGGCAGCCGGGTGCTATCTTGTGTACTGTCCGGCCGGCAGTCATTGCCGGCCGGCACATGCATTTGAACCAGCGTTCTGCCACCTTATAGCTCTTAAGTAGTATACTTTAGAACTAGTTAAGATGTGTGCCGGCCGACACGTGCCGGCCGGCACATTACCTTCTATACTGTAGCCAGTATTTTTCAGTATAGTATATACTGTAGGGAGAAAACTATAGTATAGTATTTGTTACAACACTGAGTTTTTCTAACACTTTTGTGTTATCTTACACAGGCCTTTGGTGTAACCTTGCAGATAAAGAAAGTGAGTTCTTTCTTGTCTACTATCCGGCATTTTAAAATCATCTTTTGGGTGTGAGCTACACCTGTTTCCTCTAGAAATTATTTATTGGTTGCTCTAGGATAGATTAACCATACAATTTTATTATCTGGAAGGTTGCAGCAATTTTCGGGATCGGTGGACCTTAGATCCCTGGGCCCACAGCCTACTCAAGAATGGACTGGGTTGGAGCTGGTACAGCACTCCACCCCTGTGCCCTCGATTTTTCCAACACTCCACCCCCGTTCTGGAGGAGTACATTCAAGAACTGTTGGAGAAAAAAGTGATCCGAAGGGTAAAGTCCATCAAATTCCAAGGGAGGCTGTTTTGTGTTCCCAAGAAGGACTCAGAAAAACTCAGAGTCATTCTGGACTTGTCGCCACTCAACAAGTTCATAGTGAACTGCAAGTTCAAGATGCTAACACTGCAACACATAAGGACCTTACTGCCCAAGAGGGCATTTACCGTCTCCATAGATTTGTCAGACGCCTATTGGCACGTTCCAATCAATCGCCAACTCTCCCTCTACCAAGGGTTCAAGCTACATCGAAGACTCTACGCCTTCAGAGGCATGCCATTCGGGCTAAACATAGCCCCAAGGATCGTCACGAAGCTTGCGAGCGTAGCTTTCAAACAATTACGCCTAAAGGGAATCCAGGTGGTAGCCTACCTGGACGACTAGCTGGTGTGGGCAGCATCCAAGACAGAATGTTTGCAAGCTTCCCTACAGGTGATCCAGTTCCTAGAGTATCTAGGCTTCAAGATCAACAGAAAAAAGTCTCGACTTTCTCCATCTCAAAAGTTTCAGTGGTTGGGAATCCACGGGGACCTAGTGTCACACCGATTCTCCATCCCGGCGAAGAAGAGGAAGGAGATAGCTGGTTCTGTCAAGAGACTTCTGGATTCCGAAAGGATATCAAGACGCAAACAGGAGAGAGTGCTGGGTTCTCTCCAGTTTGCTTCAGTAACAGACCCGGTGCTAAGAGCACAGCTAAAGGATGCAACCGGAGTTTGGAGAAGTTATACATCAAACGCGCGAAGAGATCTGATAAGACCAGTTCCGCTTCGTCTACGTACGCTTCTCAGGCCTTGGTCCCAAGTCAGGCAACTAAAGAAGTCGGTACTTCTTCAGCCACCTCCCCCCTCGTTGACTATTCACACAGACGCCTTGAAGGAGGGGTGGGGAGGTCATTCTCATCGGAAGAAGGCCCAAGGGTCCAATCTATTCAAGACATTTCACACAAACTTTCTGGAAGCTATGGCAGTACTCCTTACCTTGAAGAAAGTCTCCCCGCGTCGCTCGATCCACATAAGGTTGGTGCTGGACAGCGAGGTGATTGTGAGATGTTTGAATCGACAAGGATCGAGGTCACCACCACTCAACCAGGTGATGTTGGCCATCTTTCGACTGGCGGAAAAGAAGAAGTGGTACCTGTCGGCAGTTCACCTTAAAGGAGTCCGCAATGTGACAGCGCACGCTCTATCCAGGTTCATACCGATAGAGTCGGAATGGTCCCTAGACGCAGGATCATTCTCCTTCATCTTGAGTCAAGTCCCAGAACTGCAGATAGACCTCTTTGCGACGGAAGACAACAAGAAGTTACCCCTTTACGTGACCCCGTACGAGGACCCCTTGGCGGAAGCAGTGGACGCGATGTCCCTCGACTGGAACAGATGGTCCAGGATTTACCTGCTCCCTCCTCACAACCTTCTGTTGAGGGTCCTCAACAAACTGAGATCTTTCAAGGGAGTAGCGGCAATAGTGGCTCACAAGTGGCCGAACAGCGTGTGGTTCCCTCTGGCATTGGAACTACGGCTGAAGTGTCTACCATTACCAGATCCAGTTCTGACCCAGCAAGTCCAGAAGTCGACTGTCTGCGCTTCATCACAGAAAACCCGGACCCTGCAGCTCATGATTTTCTCTCCCTAGCGGTGAGAAAACGTTTCGGGATTTTGAAAGACAGTATAGACTTCCTAGAGGAATATAAGTGCAAATCTACTAGAAGGCAATATGAGTCATCTTGGAGGAAATGGGTGGCCTTTGTCAAGGCGAAGAATCCGCAAAAGATCTCGACGGACTTCTGCTTATCTTTCTTCATCCACCTCCATGGTCAAGGGTTAGCAGCTAACACAATTTCAACGTGTAAATCTGCTTTGACAATACCCATTTTATATGACTTCCAGGTCGACCTCGCTAACGAGATTTTTAATAAAATTCCGAAAGCTTGTGCTAGGCTCAGACCTTCAGCATCTCCAAAGCCCATTTCATGGTCTTTAGATAAAGTTCTTCATTTCGCTTCACTGTTGAACAATGAGGAGTGTGCGTTTAAGGATTTGACCCAAAAAGTTATTTTCCTATTTGCACTCGCGTCGGGAGCCAGGGTTAGTGAAATTGTAGCCCTCTCGAGAGAGGAGGGTCGTGTTCAGTTCTTGGATGAGGGAGAACTGAACCTGTTTCCGGATCCTACGTTTCTCGCCAAGAACGGGTTACCCACCAACAGGTGGGGGCCCTGGAGAATCTGCCCTCTGAAAGAAGATGCATCTCTATGTCCAGTGGAATGCCTAAAGGTCTATCTTCGTAGAACTTCAGACTTCAGGGGTGGTCAACTATTCAGGGGAGAAACATCAGGCTCAAATTTATCACTGAAACAACTTACGGCGAAAATCACATATTTTATTCGCAGAGCGGATCCAGACAGTACACCCGCAGGTCACGATCCGAGGAAAGTTGCCTCATCCTTAAATTTCTTTAATTGTATGGATTTTGAACATCTTCGTTCATACACTGGCTGGAAGTCTTCCAGAGTGTTCTTTCGTCACTATCCGAAGCAAGTGAAGCAACTAATGAGGTCTGTGGTAGCAGTGGGTTGTGTCGTTAACCCTGCTGTTTAACTCTGCGAGGAACAGTGGATTTAATTGGGACGATTAATTCCGGGGTGAGTGTGTAGTTACGAACTGTTCTACAAACTGAGTGTGAGGGCACTGGGTTGCCCACATTGACTGTTCCACTTTTAAAGGTGAACCTAGCATAAGTGCAGACATGTGTGCCAAGCGTTTCCAACGCTAATGTAACTGATTAGTAATACAGACTTTTATAATTTTGATACCTCTGTATGTTAAAAGTGGCGCTAATGTTTTCCTTTCAGATAAACAAGTTTCTGTTTACTATCATGCTTATGCTTATTTATTGGTTATCCTCCTCTATATATATATATATATATATATATATATATATATATATATATATATATATATATATATATATATATATATATATATATATATATCTATATATATATATATATATATATATATATATATATATATATATATATATATATATATATATATATATATATATATATATATATATATATATATATATATATATATATATATATATATATATATATATATATATATATATATATATAGATATATATATATATATATATATATATATATATATATATATATATATATATATATATATATATATATATATATATATAATTGCTGTTTAACCTGTTTTATTTATTGTTTGTCAATAAACTAGTTCTTGTGAACCTTGCGTCTCCTTCACCTGTGTCAATTTATTTGAAATAATTTAGCATTATGTACTATGTATATTTATCTGGGATAATTCTAATAGATTGTTCCTTTATGCAAGCATTTTTTGCATTGGTTTATGCCTTCCCTTGGCGGGAGGACTCCATGCCCTAAGGGGACGGTGGCGGATATGCAAGTTTTCCTCCTACTCGGATATAAACCTTTGTCCAATCCAGTATGGAACGGAGAACTGGTCGATATTTCATATTGACTCAGTGGTTCTTTACAAACTATGCTTTACATGATATAGGGTGAGACCACTATATTGGCTTGTCTGTTATTCATACATAGGTATATGTACTCTTCGAGACTTTTCTAGTAGGACTCTTCCCTGTAGGGGGCAGGAAGCACTAACATGGTTTATGGTTAGTTGAAAAGATGTATGACGGTAACATCTTAGGTCTCTAGGTCTATTTGGCCGGGAAATACCTTCGGGGAGTAGGGCACGTTTTGAGAATCCACAGATACAGTAATGCTCTGGTATACTTCCATAAGGACGACATGGCTTGAGCCCAACGCGAAAAATCTATTTTTGGGTGAGATGGCCATATCGTCCTGATGAACCCGCCCTTCCCTTCCTTTTAAAGGGCTGTAGGTCCCCTCCATACATACAGTATCTGTAGCACCTCGTGTATCACTACAAGGAATACAGATGGTGCCGTGAGCGGCGCAATGCACGCTTACGAAACGGGAGAGGAGAGATACCTTGCGAGCGGCTCTACTTTTTCTTTCTCGTTTTCGTTTTCTTGCCAATTGACCCCTTAGAAGTGTTAACTCTGTTCGGGGTGCAGATTGCCATGTGGCGTGTCAAGAATACGTCCTCTGATATTTCGCGATATCCCTGGTTCTTTTATTAGGGATATTCGCTCCATGAGTTAGAATTCTGGGTACCTTAAGGTAAATTCTCTGGGAATATCGCCGTAGTTGTATATACCCAAGGAAGCTACCCTTTAGGAACTTCCATCAGGACGACATGGCCATCTCACCCAAAAATAGATTTTTCGCTTCGCTCAAAATCCGTTATATATATGTATATATATATAAGGTACTAAAGCTCTACCATCTGAGCCTATGGTCGTTCGGACCTCTACCATTTTTCTTTTTGAACAAAGACCCTCAAGGAATTGAATAGGATTACCCAGGTCCTTTTGAACAACGGCTACTCTGTCAGGCAGGTCTACCGAGAGGTCAAATATGCTATAGATAATTGGTACGAAATCGAGCCCAGCAGCGAGAGCAGTACTTCCAAAGTTAACCTATACTACACGTGCTTTATGCACAAGAAGTACCAGGAAGAGGAAAAGCCTATGAAGGAGATTATCAGGAATAATGTAATGGCCACACAAGTTAAAACTGAAAATAATTTGATAATTAATTATCAAACAAGGAGGAACAATTCCCTCATTACGAAGAACAATCAGGCTCCTCCCGTGCCGGACTTTCTGAAGAAGTCCAATGACATCTATTCCTACTGATGCCTAATCCGTTGATGCCCCCAACGTTATATTGAGATGATAATGATTAGACTTTCTATATGTTTGACCTTCCACGTTGAAATGTACAAACTTCTGGTGCATAGCTGAAGCATAAAAAAAGAAGACATCACGATCATCGGCAATGACCTAGACAGCAGAAGACCACGGATCTAGGAAACCCTGCTCATACAGCAGGAAATGTCAAACCCCAATACTCCACAAGAAATGCTTCTCCTCCTCTCCTGCTGTAGGAACGACAACCAAGCCCTCACCAACAATGAAAAGCATGAGCATGATAAGCCCCCCGATAGCCTGCTTGTGACTAAGACTCTACCAAAGAACACCTCGGCAAACCAGGAAGCAGCTAGGTACTCAATGGACCGGGAAGGTGAGTGGCAGATCAGCTCGTCTGATGCCGCTCAGGGAGCACCTTGTCCAATCAGCGCCTACCTCTGGGAGAATAGCTTCAGACAAAGACTATATACTGAAGGAAGATAGGAAGGCTCAAAATAAAATGTTAATACACTAGTTGGCAACTCCAAAGTGAACACAATAGTTGATTGCTCCGATTTCAGATGGCGTTGTAGGTATACATCGTTTGTCGTCTGTTTGTTTATATTCAGAATTTGACAGTTGACTCAAACGAAATCATGGCGCCGACAGTAAAGAAGTCACACAAGTGTGTTGTGTGCCATAAACAAAAAGAAACCGATCCTCATTTGGTATTTCACAGGTTCCCTAAGGACAAAGAACGGTGAGTACAAACAGTATAATACATGCAGTATGTGCTGCTAATGAGTAAGCCCCACTGATATTGGATGTAAGATTAAGGCAAGGCATCCACAGTAAATCTCTTTTGTTTTTCATCTTTTGTTGGCTTGTATGCTACGTTTTTTTCTATTTCCAAACCCCTTTTGATTATTTTTATGTGTGATACAATTTTCTGTTATTTTGATCCTTTTGATTGTACAT
Organism: Palaemon carinicauda; assembly: GCF_036898095.1. Taxonomy (NCBI): domain Eukaryota; kingdom Metazoa; phylum Arthropoda; class Malacostraca; order Decapoda; family Palaemonidae; genus Palaemon; species Palaemon carinicauda. Next base: position 32,575,812 of record NC_090732.1, on the reverse strand, counting down.
TTATTAGTTTATAATACTAAACTATACATGAGTGCATCATGCTTTTCCATTTCATTAAAAAATCAAATACAATTGTGTTTTTATACACCTATTATCTCTCCATCTTACAGTGGCCTACAAACTGTAATTAAATGTTTGCTTACACATAAGCATTTGTGGCTAAGTTTAACAAATCAGATATACAGTACGTTTTAATTCATTCGAATGTGGTATTGTATAGATTATTTAAAAATGGTTGTAAAATGCTGTACAATACTTAAATTTGCAAGAAAATTAACTAAATCATAAGAGATATAGGCTAGCTATTGAATTTCTGAAAAATAGACTGAGAAACATAATTTACAATTTAGTTACCTAAAATTTAAGAATATCATGAATATATAAGTAAGTTATACTAACATAGTAATGCAAATTATGAACAAATATGTCGCCAAATTTACAATCGAATTCCATCCTTTATACCCGTAAGCATTACCGCTCTGAATGTTTGGCTGCTCTCTCAACAGATGGAGCCATTCGTTTTGCATGGGAGTATCTGGCATCTTTTCATAGCACACTTATTTGTGTGTTTAAAGCCTGAGCCTTCCTATCTTCCTTCAGTATATAGTCTTTGGCTTCAGAACGTGTCTAACCTCGATGACCTTGAGTGATGCAGTGGCCTGACTGTCCTGACCTGTATAAGTACTGTAGAAACAGCCCTGCTTACATTATACCAATTCCAGACTAAAACTATGAGGAAACACCAAGCATAGTAGCGAAACTCGTTACAGCCGACTGTTTTTTACTCTGTATCTGACAAGTGGATCTTAGTGAATTTTACGATAAAAATCTTTTTCTGTACTTATTCATAATAATAGATTCTATACGAATTTAGAATTGAACATACAATACAATGTTTATAATCTGTCATTTTTAAGGAAATAATTCCAATTTTTAATAAATATCACAAAAATTTTCAGTTTCACACTCAATCAAATATAGTAATATAAACCAAAACTATTATCCACACAATTTTCAATATTAAATAGAACATACTACTCTTTATTCTATTGTTATCTCTGTTATCTCATTGTACAGGATAAATCTTGAAAAGAAAACTACAAACTGATTAAGTTTGATTTATATTTCTCTAATTCTGACATCATCATCATCATAAGTTTTCTATTTGTCTGGTGATTAGCATTATTCAGAAGACGTTACATTCAATCCTGATTTATGAATGGGTCTATTATCCGGTCGTAACTTAACTACAATTTTAGTGGCGACAACACCAGGTCGGTTTGTTATTACCATCCGTTCATTGTGTTTAAGAATTGGGTTCGAAAAGTTAATAATGACGTAACCCCCACCTCTCTCTCTCTCTCTCTCTCTCTCTCTCTCTCTCTCTCTCTCTCTCTCTCTCTCTCTCTCTCTCTCTCTCTCTCCTAATTTCCAATATGAAAAATTGTGTTGATGAATTTAATATAATTGTTATATCTTTGATTTTATTAAATACTCTAAAATCCCATATATAAAATAGGGGTGAAAGTGAAAACAGAAAAGGCCAATTTCATATTATTATTATTATTATTATTATTATTATTATTATTATTATTATAACCTTAATAAAAAAAGGAATGCTACAATACAAGGATCTATAATACGGATAAATTATAAATGAGACATATTATGTTATTGTACATGTAATATCATTAGTAAGAAATTGATACATAGGTCATTCAAGAAACTTGCATCACTTTTTCAAAAGAAAAGCATCTACATAAAGTTTCGGTTTTTGAACGTCCATGGAATCGACTACCAGATTATGATCATTCCGCGTTTCTTTTTTCATGGAAGGAATAAAGTTTCTAAAATACTGTATAGTACTGAGCCTTTTGTTTGAGTTGGTAAGAATTTTAGAATTAGCATAATCTAATACTACTTACACGATGCTACAGTCTGGTATATCTGGATACAAGGGCTGGTAAACATTAGGAAACATGTTGGCTAACGCGCTTAAATATCTAATGAAAGAAGGGGCCCTTAATGACATCATAATCAGGGATAAAGAATTCAGTATAGCACCAGATTTTTTGCTAGGCTCGACATATTTCTTTCTGACTTTAACCTACGACTTCCTTCGCATTCATTCATTATAAAATGAAAAAAATTTTCTTGCATGTCGTTTTGAATAAGTAATTTATTAATTAGAGTAAGTATTATATTTTTAAGGAGGTGATATTTTCCTTTATCTGTTTTTGACTATCAATAATCAACCTAAAAGATGATAAACAATAGCTTTATACCACATTTTTTTCCCATGAGATTTTACTCTACAATTTTTTCATATGAATCAAAAGTACTATCTCTGCTTTTAAATCTCCTGCCACAGTTCAGTATCCTCCTTTCTTTATCCATTTTGTATTTAACTTCCTGCCACATAATCCACCCTGCATACTAACAACCATTATTCCCTCTTGCAGCTGGATAGCATGATTATCTCCTCTTCTAAATGCTTTCTAAACTTTTTAATTGTAAGCGCAATACATTTTCCTTATCTCCAGTCTGGAATTTCTTTTGCAAATATCTATCATTCTGCGCTCCAATTATGCCTTTTCTTCTTTCACCTTAATTCCGTGTTTCTATTTTGTATGCAACTAAGCAATTCAAATATGAATACATTGATAAACATAATATATATATATATATATATATATATATATATATATATATATATATATATATATATTTATATATATATATATATATATATATATATATATATATATATATATATATATATATATATATATGTGTGTGTGTGTGTGTGTGTGTGTGTGTGTATACACACACCATCGGGACATATAATGAGGATGACATATAATAGGTGAAAATTAAGAATAACACAATGCATCCCTAGAGATTATAAAAGAAGCAGAGGGAGGAGGAAAAGACGATGGATTGAAGAACTGAGAAAGTTTGCGGGAGTGGAATGGCAGAGAAAGACCATAAAAAAACGTAAGTGTAAGGACATGTCTGAGGCCTTTGGTCTTCAATGCACCAGTAACTCATGATCACAATGACGAGAATTATACACATACAAATACACACACATACCCACACACACACACACACACACACACACACACATATATATATATATATATATATATATATATATATATATATATATATATATATATATATATATATATATATATATATATATATATGTATATAAGCATATATATATATATATATATATATATATATATATATATATATATAGATAGATATAGATATAGATATATATATATATATATATATATATATATATATATATATATATATATATACATATATATATATATATATATATATATATATATATATACATACATATATATATATATATATATATATATATATATATAAATATTTATATATATATATATATATATATATATATATATATATATATATATATATATATATATATATATATATAGATATTTATATATATATATATATATATTTATATATATATATATTTATATATATATATATATATATATATATATACATATATATATATATATATATATATATATATATATATATAAACATCAATCATTACTAGTCCAATGCAAATCAAAGGCCTTAGACATTTCTTTCCCCTAGGGCCTGTTTAAGGTCTCTCTGTACCAGTCAACGCCTGCACCTTTCCTTAGTTTGTCAATCCCTCATCTTCTCTTCCTTCCCCTGCTTCTCGTATAATCTCTAGGGACCCACTCTGTATTCCATAGCGTCCATCTATTGACTGTCAATCTCAATTTACTCATAGTCATTTCCAGCTCTATTTTTCTGCCTACTCTATTCAAATCTCCTATCATCTTTTGTAATTCTTCCCATGATTCACAAAAAACAAGTATGTCATATGCAAACCTTAAATTCCTACATTTTCCCAACCTAACTTCTTAAAAAATTTTTGAAGGTATATTGCGAATATTTTAGGAGAGATGAGGTCTCCTTGTCTAACTCTAGCTATTCTCATATTTAGGATAGCTGTACTTCGCGTTCTTCCATAAGATTCTTCTCTTCCCTGTTTTTGAAGAGCTTTCATTACTCCTTTCTTGTGCCTAGCCTACTGTGGTATTTCATGAATTTTGGTAAGCACTCATTGCAAATCATGTGGTGTTTTGCCAATAAGGACAGTGTCATGAGCATACTCTAGGTCAGCTAATTCCCTATTACTAATCCATTTCAGTCCTTATCCACTATTCCCAAGTGTTCCACCTATAACAGATTTTTATGAAGAGGATAAACAACATAGATGGCAACACATTCGCTTGGAGATCTCTGCTATTCACTGGAAATTCATTTGATGGGACAACACTAACGTTAAGCTTAACTTGATATGGTCATGAATAGACTTAATTGAAACACAAATCTAAATATCTAATAAGAATTCCGCAATAACGCATGAAAAGGAGAACACACTGTTACGACCCTTATCGGGTCGTGGTGCAAGTTCTTATTGCACGATAAGCGAGGTCAGTGTTCTCAACAATATTAGGCATAAAAATTGGTCAGTGGAAATGAAAACACTTGAGAAAACTTGATGATATTTAATAACAAAAAAAATTTAGAACAGTCAACCTTTTGACTACCTAACAATTTGAATTCAACCACTTACAGCTAACTATTAGCAACTAACACTCAACAAATAACCTTTAACGATTAACACTCAATCCATTGATAAAATTCCCCAACCGGAAACACCACACTCTCAATAAAACAGAGTCAAACATTTAGATAATCAAACAAACAATTGATACTCAACAAAATTACACAACGAGAAACAACACGATTAAAAACTAAACAAAACAATAAATATATAAATATACTCACACTCTTTGAGGCTGGATGTAACCACAACTTGCTCCAATCAAAGTAGCTAATCAAATTCACTCTCAGCTCCTGTAGGGAGTACAGCTCTGCTGGACTCCTCATCGAAGGTAGGGAAAAGGAGTCCAATCTAAAAAAAGTTAAATAATGGCTCCTACCTGCTAACTGCCTCCCTACATGACACCACGGTGCTTCAAGACTCCCACAGCTGACTATGGCGAGGATGCGTCGCCGGTGGTGTCTCTCCCGAGTCCATCTCAAAGCCAGGATTCCTACGTCGGCTCTGCAGAACACAAAAGAAAACAAGCAGGAACTGCAAATCACCGCAGGTGGCAGAAATGCATCTGCTAAAAGCCGTCGAACGTTGGTGTTGCAATCGTCGTGAAAGCTCACACATGCCAGCTGCTGAAGTAAGTTTTGGTAACCTTGAGCTCGAACTGTCTTCTTTAGCAATCAAGTTCCTAACAAGTAAACGCAGGTGTGTCTTCTCACCAAGGACTTGAAAAACACAGAAGAGAAACAAGCGTTAAACTAGATCTTTAAACTAGCGGGGAGGAGGTTAAAGTAGCACTTCAACAGAAAAAAAAATTAAATTCACAACTAAAGCCCTATAAACTGAATTTTATAATGATTTTAATAAATGCAGTAACAAGGCCGACGTCAATTAAAGAAAAAATTAAGATAATACATAATACCTTCCTCCCGGGAAAAAAAAATTAAGCAGAAAAATTACTAATTTTATTTCATGTATAAATGGAAATGCACCTGTAATGTAAAGTAAGAACAATAAGTATAAAACAATAAACCTAACACTAAACAGACAGTACCCATAAAGAATGCAAACCATACTTCGTAAAGAATCTCCAATTCTATGGAAATGCACCTAACTAAACCTATATAAACTTACAGGTACACCCACAAACATACACTTTAACCTACAATACACCGGCATTATAGTCCAAAAAGTCATATATATTATTATACAATCAAAAGTCTTAGTATATCGGAACAAATCAATAATTTATTTAGGGAACATTTATAAAACACTAGAGTGTATAACACTCAAAGAAACCTCCTCAACTTCATATACAAAGCTATTATTTAAACAGAACTACATCGTTACAAAGTTTTTCCATACAACCTCAATGGAGAAACGAGCAAGGCGGCGTATGAGAAGGATCAAGCTAGTACAGTAAATTCTAGATAGGGTATCATGAATTTTGTTGTCAGTCCCTTTATCATGTTTTATAACCAAATTGAATTCCTGCAGAAAACGGTCCCAGCACAAAATCCCCTGGTTTGCTCCCTTAATTCGCTCGATGAAAACCAGAGAATTGTGATCCATCCATATCTATACCGGGAAAGTAAAAATTGTCACGTACGGCTTTAAATAGTTAAGAGCGCGGACCAAAGAAAGAGCTTCCTTTTCTATAGTGGAGTAACGTTTTCCCCCCGACCCCAAGTTTTTTTACTATAGTAAGACACAATGAACACCGTCCTCCTTTCTCTGAAAAAGGACACCCCAATGCCGACGTCACTGGCATCTACTGCTATAATAAAAGGCTTCTGAAAATCTGAGGAAGTCAAAATGGGGTTAGTAATTAATACCGATTTAAGTTTATTAAAAGATTTTTCACACTGATCCGACGACCAGAATTTTTTTTTTTTTCTAATAAATTAGTAAGAAGATGAGCAAGAAAAGAGTAGTTACGCATAAATCTGCAGTAATAACCCTTCATACACAGCACTCTTCTTACCTCTCTAACATTACTAGGTCTTTTAAAATTTATAATTGCCTTGAGGTTAGCTTGTTTTAGAACCACCTGACCTAAACCAACCACATGACCCAAATAACAAACCTTGGCCTGACCCAATTCGCACTTAGCCAAATCAACAACTAACCCTGCAGATATAAGGGCTTCAAAAAGCTTACGTAACATTAGCAAGTCATTAATATAAATTTCCACTCCTTTCAAACCACAAATTACCCTATTCATGAACCTTTGAAAAGTACATGCGGCATTTTTCATTATAAAAGGCATAACCTTAAACTCGTATAGGCCAAACGGAGTGACAAAGGCGGATATATCACGAGCTCGGTCGGACAATGGAGCCTGCCAATAGCCCTTTAAAAGATCCAACTTAGAAATAAATTTGACAGAACCAATCCAATCCAGACAATCATCAATACGAGGGAGAGGAAAAGAATTGTTTTTCATGTTGGCGTTCAGTTCATGGTAGTCCACACACATGAGGAACATACCGTCTGCTTTCTTTATTAGTACAATAGGAGAACTCCAGGGACTTACAGATGGTTAAATAAGGTTATGTTTCAACATATACTCTATCTCCTTACTGACCAAATCCCATTTTACTAGGTTCAGCTGGTAAGGACTCTGCTTCACAGAGGAAGCATCATCTACATCAACGTCATGACTTAAAATATTTGTCCTACCTGGAGCATCCTGAAAAAGACCTGGAAAGGGAAAAATTAAATTAAATACATCTTCCCGTTTGTTAGCATTTAAATGATCTAACCTACTTTCTAACATCTCCCAATTTTGGATATTTTCACACAATGCATCCGAAGGAAACTGACACCCTAACTCGTCAGAATACCATAGACACAGGCTCGGATACTATCGCTAATGGATCACCTTGCTTAACCCTGGAACGGTACGGTGGGTCGTCCGCGACCCCGAGCGTCAAAAAAAAAAGAGGTTTTTCTCACGTGACTCACCCCCGTGACTGAATTTGTGGGTGATCGACCTGCAGTAGGTGTCTCGCCTACACGCTCTAGTAGTGTCCAGATGTGCATTGCTGTAGCTGTACTCCTTCCCCGAATTTTGAGACGCGTCGGGGTCGAGCACGACCGAGTTTACCCTTCTAAGGTAATTTGCATAATTATCAAAGTTATTACGTATTATGAAATTGTCGTAGAATGGTGCCACTTGTATAGGTTATCAGTTGTGGAAAGTCTTGGTGGATTGTTTGGCTAACATGTGCATGATTTTTTTTTTAGTTGAAATGTCGTTCATCACCACGAGGACCATTTTACCGCGAGTGCCCCTTTTTCATTTTTTTTCATTTTTTTGCCAAGTCATTTTTCCGTAAGATATAGCCAAGTAGTGTCGTAAAACTTTTGCTTTTTTAGTGTTGAAAAGTGTGTCTAGATGATCTGGCTACCCATGCGTGACTTTTTTTTTGTCAGATACGACGTAGTTATTGGTATATTGGGTATTTAACTGCGGTTGCCAATTTCTGTTTTTTTTCAATATTTGTAAAAATTTACTACGTAGTAAGGAATTGCCGTATATTATTGATCTTTTTTTCATGTTTATGTGTTAGAAAGTGTGCCTTGATGGTTGGGCTAACATGTGCATGTCATTTTTTTTATCTGAGATGCCGTATATTAGAATGTTGGGCATTTTACCGCGAGTGCCCCTTTTTCATTTTTTTAAATTTTTTTGCCAAGTCATTTTTCCGTAAGATATTGCCAAATAGTGTCGTAAAACTTTTGCTTTTTTAGTATTGGAAAGTGTGTCTAGATGATCTGGCTACCCATGCGTGACTTTGTTTTTGTCAGATACGACGTAGTTATTGGTATATTGGGTATTTAACTGGGGTTGCCAATTTCTGTTTTTTTTCAATATTTGTAAAAATTTACTACGTAGTAAGGAATTGCCGTATATTATTGATTTTTTTTCATGTTTATGTGTTAGAAAGTGTGCCTTGATGGTTGGGCTAACACGTGCATGTCTTTTTTTTTTATCTGAGATGCCGTATATTAGAATGTTGGGCATTTTTCCGAGAGTGCCCCTTTTTATTTGTTTTGCATTTTTTTGCTTAGTCATGTTACCGTAAGGAATTGGCATGTAGTGTCGCAAAACTTATATTCTTATAGTGTTGGAAAGTGTTTCTAGATGATCTGGCTACCCATGCCTATTTTTTTTAGCCAGATATAGCGTATATATAGGTATGTGTTCGATTTTCCTGTGATTGCCATTTTTTCGTTTTTTCCCATTTCTTTCAAAATTATTACGTACTAAGGAACTATCACAGAGTAATGATTCATTTATATGTTTATTTGTCGGAAAATGTGCCTTGATGGTTTGCCTAGCACGTGGCTGAAATTTTTTTTTTCTGAAATGCCGTATATTAGAATGGCCATTTTTCCGCGAGTGCCCCTTTTTATTTGTTTTATATTTTTGTCTTAGTCATGTTACCGTAAGGAATTGGCAAGTAGTGTCGCAAAACTTATAATTTTATAGTGTTGGAAAGTATTTCTAGATGATCTGGCTACCCATGCCTATCTTTTTTTTTTAGCCAGATATGGCGTATATATAGGTATGTGTTCGATTTTCCTGTGATTGCCATTTTTTTGTTTTTTCCCATTTCTTTCAAAATTACTACGTACTAAGGAACTATCACAGAGTAATGATTCATTTAGATGTTTATTTGTCGGAAAATGTGCCTTGATGGTTTGCCTAGCACGTGGCTGAATTTTTTTTTTTTTTCTGAAATGCCGTATATTAGAATGTTAGCCATTTTTCGGCGAGTGCCTCTTTTTATTTGTTTTGCATTTTTTGCTTAGTCATGTTACCGTAAGGAATTGGCAAGTAGTGTCGCAAAACTTATATTTTTATAGTGTTGGAAAGTGTTTCTAGATGATCTGGCTACCCATGCCTATCTTTTTTTTAGCCAGATATGGCGTATATATAGGTATGTGTTCGATTTTCCGGTGATTGCCATTTTTTCGTTTTTTCCCATTTCTTTCAAAATTACTATGTACTAAGGAACTATCACAGAGTAATGATTCATTTAGATGTTTATTTGTCGGAAAATGTGCCTTGATGGTTTGCCTAGTACGTGGCTGAAATTTTTTTTTTCTGAAATGCCGTATATTAGAATGTTGGCCATTTTTCCGCGAGTGCCCCTTTTTATTTGTTTTGCATTTTTTTGCTTAGTCATGTTACCGTAAGGAATTGGCAAGTAGTGTCGCAAAACTTGTATTTTTATAGTGTTGGAAAGGGTTTCTAGATGATCTGGCTAGCCATGCCTATCTTTATTTTTAGCCAGATATGGCGTATATATAGGTATGTGTTCGATTTTCCTGCGATTGCCACTTTTTAGTTTTTTCCCATTTCTTCCAAAATTACTACGTACTAAGGAACTATCACAGAGTAATGATTCCTCTAGATGTTTATTTGTCGGAAAATTTTGTTTACTTCTTTTTTGATTGAATATCATCAAATTTTTTTAGCTAAAATATTATATTGTTTTACATTTTTTATTTTTTCGATTTTATTTCCCTTCAAAAAAAATTTCTTTGGGTCAGAATTTTAATTTTATAGTCTTAAAATAATCAACAATTATCCAGCAACCCACCATACAATTTTTATGCATATCCAAGAATAATTAGATTAGTAAATAACACCTTGAAATTGACATACCCTTCCTACATTTCAAGTGGCAGATTAGGGAGTCTGAGTCAGTGTGGTTGACGACCATTTTGTGGACATATCCGAAGCGTAAGCTGCCCTATCTATATATATATTCTTGTTCCCTATAGAATTTGTGATATTTTGGTATATTTTTACCTGCATAAATATCATATTATATATTAAATATATGTATTTTTTTACGAAATTTCTAAGTACTCAACAAATTACCTTTAGATATGGCCCCTGATATAAATGTAATTTACAAAATGATGAAGATTTTTTTACATATTTCTATTTTAGGATAACATATGTTTATTCCCTAAAAAAATTAGCCACTTCCTATTTCATTTGGGTACCCAAAAAAATTCATGAAATTTGGACAAATTTTTTTGGCCAAAAAAAGTTACCCTTTTTTTCTCATTTCAGATCTTCACCTCCATGGGTCTGACTTCATCCAAAAAACATCAAGATGTGTCCTAAACATTCAAGAATCAATTCCTAAAAGGATTTGTGTATATATGTATAAGCTTTTTTTTATGAATTTTTATGTAAGGACTTTTTTTTTCTACTTAATTTTTTAAAATATTTATAATAAATAGTTTTTCTGCAGATGAGTAGTATTTATCTTTACAGTTGTTTTAAGCATTCATTGAAGTTGTTTTTGGCAAAAGAAAAAAGGAGATTACTGCAAAAACTGATTTTTCAAGAATTTTTTTTGGCGTCGGGGTCGCGCGCGTCCGAGTATACCCTTAAAGGGGTGTCCGAGGAGCGTACCTATCCAGGGTTAACAATATAAGGTTTCAGACGATTAACATGAAATATTCTACATTCACAGCCTGAACCGGGAGCTTCAATCTCATAGCTAACCTCTGACAGTTTCTTCAAAACCTTCCAAGGGCCTTTATATCTTGTTTCAAGAAAACTATCCGGGTCCATACTCAGCACAAAAACCAACTCCCCAGGTTCAAATCACCGTACCTTCACCTTTTTGTCAAAGTTGTATTCATTACTGACTGGGACCGTTCCAAATTTTCTCTGGCAAACTTCCAGGCACTAACCGTTCTTTCCTTTAAGTCTTCCACAGACCTTTTTACATTTATTTCCTCCTTCTGGTTAGATTTGAGCATTTCAAAAACCATTTCCAATGGTCCACGAACTTTGTGCCCAAATACCAACTGGAAAGGAGCTACACCAGTAGAAGAATTACAGTGATTCCTGATAGCAAGGAGGACAAAAGGGGGGGATTTGTCCTAGTCACTATCATGATCATAACAATATTTTTTTAAGGACATATTTGAGAGTTTGGTTGAACCTTTCCACCACTCCTTGACTCTCCGGGTAATAAGGTATGCTGGTAATGTGCCGAATGGCCAGTTCAGCACACTTATCCCTAAATACCTTACTCGGGAAATTCGTCCCGCAGTCGGTCTGAATTACACGAGGGAGACCATACCTGGAAAAAAAGTCCATTAATTTTTCAAAGACAACTTTGGAAGCAATACACATCATAGGTATTGCTTCAGGAAAGCAAGAGGCTCTATCCATGATTGTTAGTAAATACACGTGACCTGTTTTAATTTTAGGTAAGGGACCTTCCACATCAAATACTAGCTCAGAATATGGATCACCTATAGCAAATATGAGATGAAATGGGGCTTTAGAGATCCCCTGATTTGGTTTACCCATAACCTTACAAGTCTCACATTCTCTGATAAACTGCTTCACACTCAATTTAATTCCAGGCCTCCCAAAATACCTAGCCATACTATGAAAAGTTTTTAAAACACCCAAATGACCTGAGAAGAGAATAGTATTAGCCAACTCCAAAAAAGGAATTTCTGAATTGAGAAGGTACCACAATCTGTTCCACCTGACCAGTTTTATTCAAATTATCAGATGCGGGACGACTAAACCTATATAATAAGCCATTTACAACTCCAAACCTAGGTTTAGTCAGATCCTCAACATCGCCCAAATCAAAATTAAATTCATCTTCTTAAGCTTTAATAAAAGCAGCTCTGTCCCAATCAAGTTTCATATTAACTACATAATTACAACTACTCTCTACTGGCCTGGGCCTTAAAACATCTATTTTTACACTACTTAAAATAGTCATCATCGCTCTCCACATCAAGTAAATTAGCAGCTTTTGCTGCGGACCGAGTCATTACAGCCACGGGACTAGCATTTACTGATAACTTAGGGAACAGCTCCCGTCCTTCACTATTCAGCACATCATTTCCGAGGATACCATCAATACCCGGAACAGGTAGACTATCCACCACAGCCAACTCAGTGAAGCGGTCATATATTTGAAAAGACATGCGGACATCAACCAAAGGAGCGGACACAACTGAATCCGGAAAACCTCACAAAAATACAAAATTTCCAGTATATTTTTCAAAACCATTTACAGCCCTTTTTATGACTAACGACCTGGAAGAACCAGTGTCCTAAAAAACTTCACCTGGATAACACGAGAGTAAAAAAGCAACCTTCCAGGCCACATATATTTGTCGTACTTGAGTCATGATTGGGGATTAGGAACATTAGGCTTACTACTATTTACTAAAATACTATCTACTACAGGTCTGCCTACAGGACTACTGTTACTAATCTCTGTCTTAGCATTAACCAAGGTTACAGGACTTTAATTATTGTGCTGTAGGTACATCCTACAAGCATTACACTGCTTTTGGAAATAACCGGGCTTGTTGCACCAAACACAGCTTCCTTTACTGCCTGAGCTTCTATTCCCATTATACCTGTTATTTCCCCCACCTGGGGAGTCTCTATTAGCAAAATCTTTAAGGGGCGGAGGACCTCCTTGGACTCTACCTACATCCCTATCACCTGAAAAAGAATTGAAATTAATATAACCATTCTTGGGATTATGGGGAGTCGATGTGGAGGTTTCTCCTCCACTACCACTATTATGGGAGCAAGGTGTTTGATTATTTAGTCTTAAAATTAAAACTACCGCTAATTGACCGGTGAGTCAATAAAAATTCATCTGGTAACTGAGCAGCACAACTCAATTTCACACATTTTACCTCCTCCAGGTGAACTATCAATTCCCAGCTACAGGCCTTCTTAAACTCCTCAAGGAGTAACAGTTCACGTAACGCAGCGAAAGTGACTTATCTGATGACTTTTCAGCCATTCGTCGAACTGTTCCTCCTTGACACGTGCAAACTCCACGAAAGACTGTACAGGGTGTTTCATATAGTTGCAAAACCGGAGGCGGTAGGCCTCAGGGACCAAGTCGTAGAACTTTGAAATTAAAACTTTTACCTTCTGGTAATCACTAGCTACTTCCTCCTCCAAGGCATTATACACCTGCATTGCCTTGCCCACTATCCTACACTGTATTAACACGGTCCATATTTCTGGGGACCAAGACAATAGGGAAGCCACACGCTCAAATGCCTTGAAGAACTCAGGAACATCTATTTCATCAAACACCAGCACCAATTTTAGTGCAGCACTTATATTAAACTAATCTTGGGAAAGTATTTTTCGGGGAACTTACGAAATTGGCCCCCTGCAACCTAGCCACGTATATATCTAATTTTGCCATCTCCAACTCATGATGCCTTACCCGCTCGTTCTCCTCAAACTTCATTTTGTGTAACTCTATACACTTGCAAATAAGGTTGTATTCCTTCTCCTCCTTGAAGTCACCCAACGCATTAACAGGGGCCTGAGATTAGAAGGGTACAGAATCAGGGGTTGCCAAAAACTGATTAGAGGACACATTACCCGGACCCTGGGGAAAATTTGCAGGACCCTCGTAAATGGTACCTACGACAGGAGGATCCTCAAACAGAGTTAGGCCAGCCCTCATACTTACCTTGTCATCTTCGAAATCCTTACTCAAACTCTCCTCACTATTACCCTTTACCTCACTCTCACTCCCTGAATGTTCAGCTTTAGCTAACTCCTGTTTTATTTTATCCCTAACTAATACCAATATCTCTGCTCTGGTGTCCGCTGTTTTTTGCTGAACACCCAGCCACTGAGCACACTCAAGTAATTGTTTCTTACCTAGCAGGGGCAAATACTTAAGGTAATCAGCTGACCCGAAAACTCAGAGGGATCCAAAACAAATCCCTCCATTTAGTAAAACAAGGAAAAATTCAGGAGAGAAAGGCAATGCTAAAAAAAAAGGAGATTAAATATTGAAGAGTCCTCCCGAGTGTCGCTCCACTGACCAAAATACTGGATATCCAGAGCTCTCTATCCTGTCACGGTCGCCAAATATTTAACTACCCTTGTCGGGCCGTGATGAAGGTTCTTATTGCACGATAAGAGGGGTCATTGTTCACAACAATATCAGGCATAAATATTGGTCAGTGGAAACGAAAACACTTGGGAAAAATTAACAATATTTATTAACAACAAATTTTAGAACAGTCAACCTTGTGACTACCTAACATTTTGAATTTAACCATTACAACTAACTATTAACAACTAACACTCAATCCAATGACAAAATTCCCCAACAGGAAACAACACACTCAACGATAGAATCAAACATTTTGATAATTAAACACACAATTGATAATGAACAAATTTCACCAACGAGAAACACCACAATTAAAAACTAAACAAAACACTAAATATATAAATATCCTCACACTCTTTGAGCCTGCATGTAACAACCACTCATTCCAAACAAAGTAGTGACACCAATTCACTCTCAGCTCCTGTAGGGACTGCAGCTCTGCAAGACTCCTCATCTAAGGTAGGGAAAAGGAGTCCCACTCCAAAAAAAGGTAAATAATGGCTCCTACCTAGCAACTGCCTCCCTACATGACACCACGAGCTCCAAGGCTCCCACAGCTGACTATGGTGGGGATACGTCGCGGGTGGTGTCTCTCCCAAGTCCACCTCAAAGCCCGGATTCATACATCGGCTCTGCAGACCGCAGAAGAGAACATCAGAAACTGCAATTCACCGCAAGTGGCAGAAATGCACCTGCTAAAAGCTGTCGATTATTGGTGTTGCAATCCTTGTAAAAGCTCACACAAGCCAGCTGCTCAATTAGGTTCTGGTAACCTTGAACTCGAACTGTCCTCTTTAGCAATCCAGTTCCTCAGAAGTGAACATAGGTGTCTCATCTCACCAAGGACTTGAAAAACACAGAAAAGATACAAGCGTTAAACTAGACACTTATAAAGCTTTAAACGAGCGGAGAGGATGTTTAAGCAGCACTTCAACAGAAAAAAAAATTAAATTTACAACTAAAGCCTTATACACTAAATTTTATACTACCTTTACATAAAACAAAAATGCAGTAACAAGGCTGACTTAAATTAAAGCAAAAATTGCGTTAATACATGATACACAAACACGAGCCTATATATATATATATATATATATATATATATATATATATATATATATATATATATATATATATATATATATATATATATATATATATATATTATACATATATATATATATGTATATATATATATACAGTATATATATAAAATATATATATATATATATATATATATATATATATATATATATATATATATATATATATATAGATATATATATATATAAATATATATATATATATATATATATACATATATATATATATATATATATATATATATATATATATATATATATATAAATTTTATGGAAAGTTATGACTAGCACCAATAGATTACTTCTGCTATCTTTTAATATTAATAAAATATACGCCAAAGTGACTGAAGGGTTTTTATTAGCCTTTTCCAGAATAAGAGTTGTTATAAAACATCCTCACTAGATTTTGATATTATCTTACAGTTTGTTTATTTTGTCCGTCCTATTGTCATTGTCTTATTTTTACAATCAATGTGATTTTGGACACCTTTCATGACGTACAAAGTAATATTATATGCCTGAATTACATGGTAAATAAAGAATTCATCACTGCCATGCATTTTTTCTATCTTCATTAGCCCTATCGCTTCCAATAGCCTTTTCAATTTTTGAATAATCACTTACATATATACTTAACAGTCTTTTCAAAACTGTTTTAAAATCTACACCAATAACTTCAAATACTTTATCATTACTTTTGAAATCTAATATCAAAACTGTATTCAAGGGCTCTGTCTTAATTTGTCAGTTCTTGCATGTACAGTACCAGTCATCGTTATTTTGCATTGTTTCTCAGATATCCAGATAGTATGGAATTGCTTGTTATAAGTGTGTGGATTTCAGAGAGGAATGCTTATAAAGGATTTTAGGAAAAGGAAAATCATGAGGAAAAGATTTTTCTAAAGTAAAATTAAGATAAAATTATCTGAAATAAAATATGATCTGATTTTTAAGTAATCGTATTTTAGATGAAGCATATGTAAAAAAAGACTAGGAATGGATATGACGTTTCTTACCGACAAATATTTATATATTCTTTATTCACAGTAGGTCACCTAAACTCTCTGATCTACCCTTTCAGCAATTTTCATGCTTTTACTACTTGTATATATCATATCTAAAATTCATACACATTCTATTCTTCTATTATCTCATATGGAAACAAACTGTTAATTTCCCGTGTCAAGCCAATTTTGTCCTTCTGCGCACAGTATCTGCAATCATCTTCAACGACAATTTGGTCAAATATACATATAAAGTATTTCCATATTGACCATTCTCATATTAAATATAAACTTTCTTTCCTTGGAAAAAAAAAAACTTTAATTTCAGACCGTGTCATCATAAATTTCCCCATCGTTTAGAGGAAATGTCCCTGAATAGTTTTGTTTTTATTGTAGTTACCATATTTTAGCTACCACAAGAGCTTCGGTTAGATTTTACCAATCGTCTGCATCTTGAACTTTCAATTTAATACTTCTATATTCATCATCTCCTACTTAACGTTTCTTAGTTTTCAGCCATGTAGGCATTGGTCTTCTAACTCTAATAGGGCCTTGTTGAGCCCATATGAAAGTTTGGTGAAGTAACCTCTTTTAGGGGGTACGAAGAGCATGCCCAAACTATCTTCATCTACACCTCACTATGATGTCATCCACATATATCACTTGAATATCCTCTATTATAGTTTCATTTTTAATTCTGTCTTGCCATTTAACTCCTGATATTCTTCTGAGGGCTTTATTCTCATTTCTACTAAATCTGTTGGAGATTGTTCCATTGTCATACCACGACTCAGGTCCATAGAGTGACACAAACCTCACTAAACCGATATATAGCTTGATTTTTTTATATGTAATTTCAGGAGATTTGATTTTAAGAAAAATTACCTAACAGCAATTGAATGATTTACTTTTGTTAAATTTTTCACTAAGCTCTACTTCTAATAAACCTGTATTGGAGATAATAGTTCCTGGATATTTATATGATTTTAACTCAATAATTCCTTCTCCTTCAAATGATATTTAACTTTCTGTTGAATACTTGGTTCTCATTATCTCTTTCTTCTATTTATCCTGAACCTAACCTCCTGTGATATTTCATCCATTCTAGTATGCAAGCTTTGCAAATCCTGTGGTGTTCTGCTAATATGGACAGCATCATTAGCATACTCTAGTTATGCTAATTTCTTATTACCAATCCAGTCCAATCCTTCTCCACCATCTCCAACTGTTCTACGTATTACAAAATCCATGAGGAGGATAAACACCAAATGTGACAACACATTCCCTTCGAGTATTCCGTTGTTCATTGATAATTCATTTGATAGGACTCTACTAATATTAACTTTGTACTTGCTATGCTCATGAACGGGCCTAATGAAATTTACATATTTAAGAGAAATTTCACAATAACGCGGGACTTTCCACCAAATTGGCCGGTGCACCATAACAAAGGTTTTTTCATATTCATCTCTCAGCTTTTCACCAATCTTTTTCTGTAGTCTTTCTAGAATAACCATAGTATATATTTTCATAACTGACGTAAGTGAAATGTTTTTGTAATTATTTTAAGTAGTTATGTCTCCTTTATTTACCATTTTCACCAATACTCCTAACTCCCATTTATCAGCTTTTTCCACTTCATGCCACATTCTACAAAAAATTCAGCCAATTATTCCATCATAACCAGGTGCTTTCCATTTTCTGAGTTTTTTAATGATAGCTTCGACTTCAAACACACCGAATTCATTCATGGGCACATCAAGGTCTTCATCAGCTTCAGGTTTATCAAAAAATTATTCCCATCGTATCTTCTATCTATGACCCCACTAAAGTGTTGCATTCAACTATGGTTTTCTTCATCCTCTGTTGTTATAAAATACCCATCTCTCTTTTTGATGGGTGTATGGTTTTTATTCTTTGTCCCAGTAGAGATTCCATTAATAATTCTATGTGCGATTCTTACTCCATAGCCAGTCCCTGAATTGATAGCTTTGTCAGCCTCTCTGCTTTTCTATTCAAATATTCTCTGTAGTCATTCCTAGTCCTTCTTTTGCCTTCACTGTCAGCACTGGAATACTTAACATGCTCTACCTTGTAATTTTCATTACTTCCTCGAAAACTTTCAACAACCACCCTCTCTCTCTCTCTCTCTCTCTCTCTCTCTCTCTCTCTCTCTCTCTCTCTCTCTCTCTCTCTCTCTCTCTCTCTCTCTCTCTCGGAGGAATGTAATTTATTTCTAAAATAGTCATAACGACAGCATGAAACATGACTTGTGATGTTTATATGTCCCTTCTTCCTTGAATCTTAAGGTCATTTGGAGCTTCACCTTCTTTTGAAACAGTATTATTACATTTTCTAATTATTCTAGTGATTTCATGAAAACTTCATTTACAGTATATATCCTAATAACAGTGGTATGAAAAAATTGTGATAAATGAAGGAAATTTTACTAAAGCAAGGAATCGGAGAAGAGCTGTCCTAAATGTCTTAGATATGAGAGAACAATAACAATATCGGTGGCAATTATAGATTTTGTTAATAGTACCTATGATAACATACAGGAAAATAACCAACTTGCTATGGAATACGGAAGTATAGATAAGGACTAAAATGTTGACATTTAATTTCTATTTTCAATATATTTGTCTTTCTGAGACATAAATGGTCAATATTTTTATTCATTAAATTTAAAATTAAACATACGCCATCAAAAATATTTTCTAAAAATGTGCTTTATGAATGTAAATTATTTTTTTCTTTTTAGAGCGATATAAGAAAGATAACAATAAAAATCAATTATTCTCTTAAGGTAGATAATCCACTAAACTTTTAATGTTATTTTTATATTATTGAAAGAAAAATAAACTCTGGAGAAATTCTGATTTCTCAAGGGTTTTAGTGTCAATCCATCAAAATCCATAAAAAAGGGGACAAAGCCGAAGTTCCTTCCCGTCATAAAAAGAGGGAAGTACCCTGCAAAGGCGTCAATGCACTTTTGCAAACGAAGGGTGGAGGAAAGGATTCCATGATAGAGAGAGAGAGAGAGAGAGAGAGAGAGAGAGAGAGAGAGAGAGAGAGAGAGAGAGAGAGAGAGAGAGAGAGATGCTGGATTCCTTATGGAATTTTGTAGAGGTGAAGGCAAAGTTGACCGAAGGTGGCAAAATAGTATGTGGTTCACGGGGTGAGAGTGGTTGGGTTCTTTTGTTGGTCCAGGATGGGAAAAAAAAGCGGGTCGGGAAATTCTTGCTGGCAAGGCCTCATCAACATCTGCATCGCCTTAGCTTCTCACGTTCTGTCTTCATGCTCTGGCGCAGGCGGCACTCACCCTTCGTGGGAGGGCACATTCCTTCCTCTATTTTCTTGTCCATCCCGGATTCCCTCCTTCTGCTCCATCCTCCTTCACCCTCCTCCCCCACCTCCTCCTCTTTAAGCTTCTCTGTCAGGGTAAAAAGTTCTCAAAGCCTAATTGTGCAAGAGGACATAAAGCTCGCTGGCCATCGGACATAAAATCCAGCGATGAATACCTTGGACTCTTTCACATGATAATTCCAGTTCCCGAGAGCGTTTCAGTTACAGATCTTTGCTCCGTCCTTTGAAAGGATTCTAATTCTGAGTCTGAAATTCATGTGTCAGAGAGAGAGAGAGAGAGAGAGAGAGAGAGAGAGAGAGAGAGAGAGAGAGAGAGAGAGAGATAAGTATGAGTGGAATTATATACACAGTAACACAAATGAGTTTATGTACAGGTTGTATTTGCATCCAATAATGAATAAAAACAAAAATGTCTGTTTGAAATAGATTTTCTTCCTATAACTAATTATGATAAAAAAGAAAAAGGAATATTTTCTACTCCCACAAATATATTCACCAACTTTTTCTCCTTGTCCGATTTTTCCTACAGCTCTTTTGCTATTTCGGAACATTTACTTGGATTTATGTTGAGTAAAAAAAAGAAAAAGTTTAGGAGTTTAGAGTTATAAATTTTTTTGGAAAACTATAAATAAATCTTGTTAACCTGAGACTGTCTCGCTGATTGTTGTTATCAAGTAAGAGATTTTACCTAAAAGAAGACAATACTACAGTTATCAGGATTATGGTTTCTGAAAGCTGAGGTTTCACTTTACTCTCCAACCAAAAAGACGGACACTAGAATTAAATCTGTAACATTATCAACTTCTTTTAACAATATCATTATTTTTTACCTTTCAGAATAAGTAAAAATCTTCATTTATTACTTATAGGCTAACTGCCGTTATCATATCTTGTTTATCCCCTTTCATTTACATCACAACTTTCAGTTAGAAAAAAGAAACGTTTGTATTAGAATTACGTTTGTTGGCTTTATCAAATTATTAAAAATCATGAAGCTAATAAATATAAATAACCTATGGTACAGGAAAGTCCAAAATTTACTTTTAGCCCCAGAAATGAAATGTACATATATATTCACAAAAGTCTTGTGATAACTGGTTATAAATCCATGATATTTCAGCCTAATTATAACCTGAGATTAGCTTCAAATTCTCTAGTTTAGAAAAACAATCTTACAGGAAAAACCAATTGTGAAGTGACACTAGGTGATTTTCTCAAGAGAGTAGAGAGTAAAACAATGGAAAAAAAAAAAAAAAACATTGTTACTCTTTTGGCACTTAATAGAATTTTACTTCAATCTTGGATTATACTATTAGAAATTTTAATACAAAACACTGATTGAACACATACTTGCTCAATATACAAAATACATTCCCCTAAAACATGTCCATAACTGTTTTTATTTTCAACATTAGAAACGCTATTTCTGGAAAAAAATATAAATGAAAATTAATCATGATCTGATTTGAATACTTTTATTTCATACTATTTCTTTTCTCTAAGGACTGTGAACTGTTTTGATACTTCTAAATTCCCTTGACACTTAAGTAAAATCTCCCATAATCCTAAAGGATAACCGTGTATACTTTCTTTTGGGAGACTTCAGACCCAGACACAGCGGAGGAGTTTGCATGCATATGCCGCCTTCCTCCCAAAACTTTGGCTTACCTTCATTCCAAAACTTTGCTCATTTCCTTCCCAGATAGAATCAATTTAGAATGGCTCTCTTGAATTTCCTAAAAGGAAATTTCTGAGGACTTTGTGTTTGGCGTATGAGGATGGTTTATTTGCTGGCAGGCTAAGACCTTTCGCCCAGTGCCTGATTTGAATGAAGGTTCTGACTTGGCTTGGGTTTCACCCTTCCCCTCTTTCCATTGAATCAGCCTATGAACTTGTTTTTAATTTTCATCAAATCATATAAATGTTTACTGGAAATACCTTTAAAGTTGCTCATGTAAGTTTTTTTGTAGCATACAGACTTATCGCCTGATATTCTACTTAATTCAATAGACTCTTGGAAGTTATAGTATTTTGTGGGAAAATTATTGATTTTTTGAAAAAGTAATTATAAGAAATCATTATAAGAAAACTATATAGGGCAACAAAACTACGGGAAGTTACTGGTTTAAATAACCAGAGTAGGAATATTCCACGTTAAGGTATCCTCACTCAGAAAAGGAAATATATATATATATATATATATATATATATATATATATATATATATATATATATATATATACATACATATATATATATATATATATATATATATATATATATATATATATATATATATATATATATGGAAAATTATCATTTTATAAGTTTTATATGGTCCTAGGTATTCTATAGATAAAGATGAGTAGTTAACCTGCAATTTGTTACAATAGAAAATAAATATGTACTTTTTTGTGTGGCTCTAGTCACTATGTGCGTTATGTTTGTACCTAAGCGGTTCAATTAGTTATTACAGATAAATTTGGTATATAATAGCAATATCAGAATATATAATATATTCTTTTTAATTCTCTTCATGGACTGAGACAAATTGAATCCTCTTGTGATATTTTTCTTAGGAAGCGAAAACTAATTTCTTAAATACCACGATTACCATCATCAACAGTCGTAAAGGCCTGAGAAATATCTTTTAACCTCCGTCTGTTTATGTTCTTCCCATGTCAGCCCGTACCCATAGATTTTCTTAGTTCGTCAATCAACTCTCTTCAATTGCTATCTCATTATATGTCCTGCCCACAACTATTT
>NC_090732.1:32532951-32540451 GCF_036898095.1 Palaemon carinicauda | reverse complement strand
ATAAGTGTTTCATCATCTGAAAAACGTGTTCCCTTCAAATATGACTTCATGGTTGGAAAGAAGAAATTCAGATGGTGTCAGGTCAGGTGAGTAAGGGAGGTGCAGAAGAATTGCATAGCCATAAGAGTGCGCTTCTGTCTGGGTGATATGCAAGTTTTGGACTGGAGCATTATCTTGCAGGAGTCGGACTCCTCGTGTCAGCATGCCACGTCTTTTGAGTTTGATGGATTCTCGTAATTTACACAGTAGAGAACCATAGTAAGTCCCAGTAATTGTGGTATTCTTGGCTAGAATATCCGTCATCACTATTTCGTGCTAGTCCTAAAAGACGGTAACCACGACCTTTCCTGCAGAGGGTTGCACTCCTGCTTTCTTTTGGGGTGGACAGTCAAGGTGCTTCTACTGCATATATTGGAAATTAGTCTCAGAAACCACAGTGATGGACCCATGTGTACCAACCATGTATCACACGATCGCACATAGTTCATTTGTGTATATATTATGCTTGTATCTTCTCTCTTCCATCGCACTAAAAAGGAGAGTGTTCTATAATAAATTTATTCAGTTGCTTCCATATTGTCTTTGAGTCACAACCTTCTTTCGGCTCGTCACATTGGTGACCCCAGAAGTCAACTCGCCCCCCACCGCCTCCCCCCCCCCCCTCACCCCTCCATTGTTGGTACTATGGCGGACCCTACGGAAGTTGGCGCTGCAGCTGCCCCATTGAAACTTTCATTGTTCTCCAGCGGAGAGGAGTTTGCTCGGTTTCAGCGCACAGAAGTTCAGTTTTGCATCAAGGGCATGACTAGCTCAACCACCAAAGCAGATTATGTTCTCGCGGCGATACCTGAGGACACCTTCCCGAAATATCCGACGGGCTTTGTGAACAAGGAGACACCCCAATAGCGTATGAAACCCTCAAAACATACCTTCTGCAGCAGTACTCGTCGCTGCCAGCCGCCCGTATAGCAAAGCTTTTTCAGCTCTTGCAACAACCATTGGGGGACCAAAGGGCTCCGCTTGCCCTCAGGGAAATGACCAGTATCGGTCGTCTGCAACCTGCTGCAGACGGCTCTCCTCGTGAGGTGAACCTACTTCGTGCCCTTTGGATACGCCGTTTACCCAGACCTATACGCGCTGCCATACCTGTTGTCGATAGTTTACCCATAAAGAACTTAATGACGAAAGCCGACGCCCTTATGGACAGCCACTTCAAAACCTCCATCATTGCCTCCACCCCTGACGAAGAGGAAGCCTATTCAACGTCAACCGAAGCTGACGAGAATGCCGTAGGACATACACGCCTACCCCATGACGTGCTGAAGCGGTGACAAAGCCACCCACCACCCACCAATCGCTCGCGCCCCAACAAACGACTTACTACCTCCCATCCGCAGCAATTTTGCTACTACCACTTCATATTCGGGGCAACCGCGAAGAAATGGGCCAAGGTTTGTCAGTGGCTAAAAAAACATGTAAGTAGGCCATCGCTCGTGGCGGTAGCCTCACGTGTTTCTAATCTTTTCTTTATAAATGATATAGGAACGGGCGTCCTATTTTTGGTAGACACGGGTGCTTGTCATTCTCTTTTGCCAAGGGAACTCTTCAGGATACGACGTAGTCTGTCTATGTGTGCTGACGTCCGCTTGGTAGCTGCCAACGGATCTGCGATACCCACTTACGGTTACGAGAACCTCACATTATCGTTTGGAAGAAGTGAATTTAATTGTAAGTTTCATGTTGCTGACGTCACATTGCCAATCCTTGGTGCGGATTTCCTCTCTAATCTCCACCTTCTGGTCGATGTCACCCAACGACGATTGGTCAAGCCAGACACGTACTTGTCGACACCTCTTCATCCCGCCCCCTCTAACCTCGCTCTCCACATCAGTACACCCACGGATGCCTACGCCCACCTTCTCCCGTCGTACCCGGAAGTTTTCCGTCCAGAACTTCGTCAAACGCCCAAGGTTCCTGCAGAGCACGGTATTTATCATCCTATCAAGACGACGGGACCCCCAGTCTTCGCAAAATTCAGATTTCTTGCACCGGAACGACTGGCAGACGCAAAACAGACGTTAGCCGAAATGGAAGAAATGGGCATTTGCCAAAAGGCCTCCAGCCCATGGTCGTCACCCTTACTCATCGTTTTGAAGAAAGACAGCTCCCCCCGTCCATGTGGGGATTACAGGCGCCTATACATGCAAACAGAACCGGATCACTACCCCCTCCCAAACATTGCCGACGTGACCTCCTACCTGCACAAAGCAAAGGTTTTCTTCACGCTCGACCTCCTGAAGGGGTATTATCAGGTGCCTATGAACCCAGAAGACATTCCCAAGACCACCATCACCACTCTGTTTGGTATATACACCTTCAATTGCTCCTGTTTTGGCCTTCGTAATGCCGGGGCCACGTTTCAACGTCTCATGGATGGCATCTTAGGGGAACTCCCTTTCTGTGTATGTTATGTGGACGACATACTTGTATTCTCCTCCTCAAAATAGGAACACCTTCGTCACCTGCGCATCGTGCTCGACAGCCTGCAACAAAACGGCCTTGTAGTCCGGTACGACAAGTGTACTTTTTGCGACAACAAAGTGTCGTTCTTAAGGCACCGCATCCATCCTATAGGGGTCCATCCCCTCCCTGAGAAGGTAGCAGCCGTTCAGGTCTTCCCCGCACCCTCGACCTCAAAGCTCTGCAGGAGTTCTTGGGCATGATTAATTATTATCACCGTTTTCTGCCAGCCATTGCCGTTACTCTTGCTCCCCTCTACGCCTCCCTCAAAGGCAAGCCAAAGGACCTGAAGTGTGGTCCCCTTCAAGAAGCGGCCTTCTACAATGCAAAGAAGGCCCTATCAACTGCTGTGGTTCTCACTTTTCCTATACCACATGCCCCTCTCCTTCTCTCCACCGATGCCTGCGACGCCGCTATTGGTGCACTACTCCAGCAAGTGGTCAACGTCTCGCCCCGCCCATTGGCCTTTTTCAGTAGAAAACTGTCCAAGGCCGAATCGGATTATTCCACCTTCGATCGCGAATTGCTGGCAGTGCACTTTGCTGTCAGTCACTTTCGCCATTACTTAGAAGGTACGTCCTTCGTCATTCGCACAGACCACACGCCTCTGGTGCACGCCTTCACTCGACAGTCTGAAGCCAGGTCCACCCGGCAACGCCGACATCTCTCCGTCGTGGCTGAATACAATTGCACATTCAATATTTCCCTGGGAAAATGAATCCCGTTGCCGATGCCCTGTCAAGAAACACGTTGGCTGCCATTCAACTGGGATTGGATTACAACGCTCTGGCTGAAGCCCAACGACAGGATATAAAGTATCAAGCTTTCAGGACATCCTGCACGTCCCTCCGTTGGGAACATGTCCCCCTCGATGATTCCAATACCAGCCTCCTCTGTGACGTCAGTACTGGTAGACTGCGACCGTGGATTCCAGCTCCCGTGCGCCGACAGGTGTTTGCTTTCATTCACGGTCTTTCACATCCCTCGTGCGGTTCTACTGCAAAGCTGCTGAAGGCGAAGTTCATTTGGCACTGCATTTCTAAGGATGCTAAGGATTGGGTCCGCGCCTGTACTTCTTGCCAAACTTCCAAAGTACATCGACACACGTATTCAGGAGTGGGCAGATTTCCTCAACCTCAGCGCCGTTTCGCAAACATTCACGTCGACGTTGTAGGCCCACTACCCACATCACAAGGACATCGTTACCTGTTCAACGTCATCGACCGCTCCACTCGTTGGCCTGAAGCCATTCCCATGGAAACTGCAACGTCCGCCTCATGTACATCTGCCTTACTCTCAGAATGGATTGCAAGATTTGGTATCCCTGAGCATATTACTTCTGACAGTGATACCACTTTCACCTCTCAATTTTAAACATCATTAGCGAATCTCCTGGGCATCACCGTACATCAGACAACATCTTACAGACCCGCTGCCAATGAAATGGTTGAACGTTTTCATCGTACCCTCAAAGCAGCTTTGATATCCCGCTGCAAGGATTCCAACTGCTTTACTCAGCTTCCCTGGGTCCTCCTGGGACTATGGACCATTCCTAAAGACGCCCTCGACGTCTTGGCAGCAGAAATGGTGTATGGCGACCTGTTGGTCATCCCTGCCAATTTTTTTCGTTCTACAACCTCCTCCGACGATCTCCAGTGCATACGTTATGTTGTGGAAAAATTTACTCCATGCCGCCAGACTTACAAGCTCCAGCGAAGCATCACATGCCAACAGACTTGCACTCAGCAACGCACGTCTTCCTGCGCAACGACACTAGCAAGCCACCGCTAATGCCTCCTCACACGGGCCCTTTCCTTGTGATCAGATGCAGTCCGAAAGCATTCCTACTAAACATTCGTGGCAAAGAAGACTGAGTCTCCATTGATCTACTAAAACCTGCTTATCTCCTACAAGATGACCCGCCAACAGTTCGCCTCTCTAGATCAGGGCGCCCTATTTAACATGTACAGTATGTAATTTTTAGGGGGGGGGGGGGAGCTATATACCAGCCATGTGTCACACGATCGTACATAGTTAATTTGTGTATATATTATGCTTGTATCTTTTCTCTTCTTTTGCACTAAAAAGAACCAGAATAAACATGTCTGGTTGTCTCTGTAACAGTGTCTGGTTTTTAACATGAAATTTCTTGTTGCTTTGAGCTTTTGTATATAAAGGAGAGTGTTCTGTAATGAATTTACTTAGTGGCTTCAATATTGTCTTTGAGTCACAACCTTCTCTCGGCTTGTCACACATGTTTCATCCAGTGTGATAAGTCTTTCAAACAAAGACTTCCTGATTTTGTTGATACATGTCCGAAAAAGCCTTTGAGCAATACACTCGTTTCTGCTTCTGAAAAGGAGTAAGGACCCTTGAAATCTACCGCGGAGACACCTTATACATATGCAAATGATCCAGAATTATTTTTTTTTCACAGACCATTCACTTTTCTTCACAATTTGGGCAAACGGACGAACAATTATAGCCTCTACTTGATGGCGCATTTGAAGCCTTATGACTATTTCTAACCTAATGAATGATTTTAATTAATTGGAATAAGGGATCTTTAAACAAATGCAATGATTTTGGTCAGACCAAAGAAATATTGCAAATGCGACGTGCCTGTTACCACAAGCCCCTTTCATTACAGTTCAGTGGTGGCTGAGGTAGTGGTTAGAATACATTGAGGAGATCTCCAAGGGAGACATTGAGAACTATACCATACACTCCTTCAATAAAGGTTATGAGAGAGTACCATCAGCCAAGAATTCAGCCCACATATTCTCTCATACCTTTGCTATAAGTGTCATACAATAATATTCAATGATGTACACCACCAAGCGGGAAGAGGGTTATGTGAAAAACTGGCAATGTGAGATTCTGATTTTTGATGTGGAACAGATAAGAGTAGCATATCAATGTATATAGCCATTTCGTGAACTCCAGATGTTTTTAATTCTTTTAGGGATACAACCATCATGCCTGAGCCAGTTCTATAGAAAATGTGGTTGGTTGTAGCATTGAGGACACCATACCACTTCTTGTCGATGAGGGAACAAGGGTTTTAGAAGAAGAGGAACTTGTGGTGGGAAAGAGCAACACCGTTAACGTTTCAAAGCTAGGACACTATGTCCTTAAGGGAATATAGCTTTCGAAGTTGGGAAGAATAATGGTTCAGTAAAACAAAACCCCCATCCTACACCTCTTGAGTACAGCCTATGTATAGTTAAAAATTAGAGGAATGTAGTAGCCCGAACAAGGGAAAAAATTGGAAAAGCTTCAATAAGCTTTATTGTCTACATCATTGGGCATTTAATAACATATTATATTTGTCCCCTCTACTGTCCAGGATTTGGCCAACCCATTAAAAAAAATGGTGGAAATTTAATTATTTTCATATATCTCTCTTACTGCTAGATTTAAAGGGAAAGAAGTCGATACAGAAAATAATTTACAAACAAATATCATAAAAACTTACTCTATAAACTTTTGCGATACGTAGCACTGTTTTGGTGCCAAAACTGAGGAAGTTTGTGCAGCTTATTATTCGAACTCCAATCTCTCAAGGGTGGCCTTCCTTCTTTATTATGTTTTAGGACAAACAATGAATGCTCACTTGTGGAGATACTACCCTCGCACCCAACCATCTAACCAAAATACGGTATGAAGTTATCAATCATAGTGATTACTATACCAACGCTTGCTGCATAATTAGGAGTATTGGTTTCCATGATAGACTTAGTTTTCTTGCTTTTTATTGTATAAAAAGGTATTTTGTTCTTCATAGGAAGATTATGAAATCATGCTGGTTATTTCTAGAATGACTATTAAATAGAGGCTTCCGTTTTTAACCGTTCATCAGAAAAGAGACCAGTTTCATTTGAGTTTAATGTACACAGTGCAACATATGCCAGTATACGTGCCCAGGATGTTCTTCAACAAATATGCATAGTAAATATTTTTCAACAAATACACTTCGATAAATATTATTTTTTCCGTTTGCGTTCATGATGAAATCAATGACACCCATAAAGGACACGATAAATGGAAACCAGTAAGATGTACAGTAACCTTACTTAGGTCTGAATCTTGACCACATTTTACATCCATGTCACGAGCATTGATGTAGAAAGGTTGGTCAAAGGCAACAAAACAGTTTTGTTGTTTCAGTTCTTTGTATTTATCTACAGTTTGGTCGATCACTGTGTTACAATAGATAGGTGGAGCATTTGTAAATAGGGTTATAGGATCTACAACATATCATATGGCATGTGTGCAGTACATATCTCCATAAAACGATTTCAACATGAAAACTGCCCTTTGTTGTTACTGATACAGTAGTGGAAACTGGTGGATTACTGCTTGATTTTCCTACTTGTTTTATAAGAAAATAATCTCCTCGAGGCAGATAAGAGTATCTGGACTATGTGAATCCAAGCCAAATAATAAATTTTCTGCCGGTGGATATTGGTCGGTTTCACACCACTGTGACCTCATATTATTATTATTATTATTATTATCATTATTATTATTATTATTATTATTATTATTATTACTAATTGATAAGCTACAACCTTAGTAGGAAAAGGATGCTATAGGCCCAAGGGCTTCAACATGGAAAATAGCAAATTTAAATATTTTGGAGGCTGTGTGTACAATCCGAACTCTCTTCTTTCACGTCATAACCTCTGTGTTTTTTATACCAAACATCAGAGAAAATTTGCATCGTATGTCACAGAAATACACCACTGGCTTTCGGTTTTATCTATATAACTCATATAAGAATCAATCAGATGAATATACTTTCATCATGATTTTTCCTTCTTCATCTAATGCCATGTATTGCAATATGGAGTTCATTATGGTACTGAATGAGCATTATGAATGGCACAAGTATATTACTTTTTATGAGAAGGAGAAAGGTAGATATGAATATGCATAAAATTCCAGATTGAGTAAAAGATCCTTGGAATCTGGTAA
>NC_090732.1:32520451-32527951 GCF_036898095.1 Palaemon carinicauda | reverse complement strand
AAATTAATTTATTCATTTATGCAGATCTCAAGTGAATACGCATAAAATGGAAGGAAAAAAATGACTAATCCGATTAAGGATGGATCTGATCTATAGATTTGGGTCATCACTAATTACAATAACAGGGGACGGCTGGAATAGGGAAGATCACTTGCAAGCTGGAAGGAAAGGCAGAGGAGTGAATGTTAAGATATGCTTCAAATAAGATTAATGTTTTGAACATTTCCTTGCATGTGTTAGTGAACTAAGTTGCTGTAGTGCTTTTAAAATGTCAGAATAATGATATTCATACATTCGAAAATATAATAAAAATATATATCTAGTTTCTTTTTGTTCACCTCTCTATATGTGAATGTTTGATTATTTTACAGCCATTCGTTTAAAAATAATGTTATAGGCATGTTTTCGAAAAAAAAGAAAATTTATTTGCAAAAGTCTTGTAGTATAGTATAGTATAGTATAGTATAGTATAGTATCGTATACTATAGTATAGTATAGAATCAGGTCCGGAATATTGACAAGTCAAGATTTTTAATGAAAATGCAATAAATTGGCAGGAAAAAAACTATCAAATGAGTCACCGTTTTAAAGATATAGTTTCAACAGAGACGGCAGACAAGCTGAAAAAAAAATCTTTTATATTTTTACGTTCCTTATAGAATTTGAATAATGTTACTACCTGGGGAGTCTATATTAAATCTCTATTGATTCATTTCAACGTCATTTGGGTTGAAATTTATTGATAAGCCTCTAAAACTTATAATTGACATAAGCTAAATAGAAACCATAATAATTAAGGACTATGAATCCTAAACTTTATGATAATCATCAATTTCACTAGTTTTCCAGTGATATCTTTGGCATATAATTTATTTTCAAATAGTTTTATTATATGTTTATTTCAGTTATATTCACGCTCTTGGGGATATATGGTAAAACAAACATCAAACTCATATTTCTATCCACGCCAAATCTTAGATTATTATTATTATTATTATTATTATTATTATCATTATTATTATTATTATTATTATTATTATTATTATTATTTTTAATATCATCATTATTACTATTATAATAATTATTATTATTATTGTTGTTGTTGTCGTTGTTGTTATTGTTGTTGTTGTTGTTGTTGTTGTTGTTGCTGTTGTTGTTGTTGTTGTTGTTGTTGCTTTTGTTGTTGTTGTTGTTGTCGTTAATATTATTATTATTATTATTATCATTATTATTATTATTATTATTATTATTATTATTATTATTATTATTATTATTATTATTATTATTATTATATGCTAGGATGTTACCCTAGCTGGAAAACCAGGATGCTATAAGCCCTATGAGTCCATTAAGGAGATAAATAAACTATAAGAGAATTAATGGAAAATCTAAACATTTTTTTTTATTTTTATGAACGGCAACATTATATTAGATATATCATATATAAATTATAGGAAAAAAAATTAGGAAGTAAATTGGATTCTTAAAAAGTAGCTTTGCCTTCTATCACTATAACATACATTAATTAATAGTTTTTCAAAATGTATAGGAAACCCAAAGATTAAAAAACCTGAACAAGTTTTATCTATCTTTTCTTGCTTATTCTATACAGCGTTTCCTATCAAAAATTGGCTTATAAGAGCACTAAACTATTGCAAGAAAGATTGGAGATCAGCTTGCAATAAATATGCGAAACCAAGATTACTATAAATCTGTTATTATTATTATTATTATTATTATTATTATTATTATTATTATCAGCCAATCTACAACCCTAGTTGGAAAAGGAAGATGCTATAAGCCCAAGGACTCCGACCGGGAAAATTAGCCCAGTAAGGAAAGGAAATAAGGAAATAAATAAAAGGTATGAGAAAACAAATAACAATAAAATATTTTATAAACCGTAATAACATCAAAACAAATATGTCACATATAAATTATAAAAAGACTCATTGCAGTAGGTTAAACATAAAAACATTTGCTGGAAGTTTGAACTTTTGAAGTTCTACTGATTCAAGTAACTGATTAGGAAGATCATTCCACAATTTGGTCACAGCTGGAATAAAACCTCTAGAATACTATGTAGTATTGAGCCTTATGATGGAGAAGGCCAGACTATTAGAATTAACTGCATGCCTAGTATTACGAACATGATGAAACTGTGCAGGAAGATATGGATGTACTGAATTGTCAGTATTAGGAAAAATCCGTTGTAGCATGCATTATGAACTAATTGAAGGACGGGGGCAAAGATTCATATAGAGATAAGGAATAAGAAATCTAATAGAACGTAAGTTCTTGTACAACAAATTAAGATGAGAATCAGCAGCTGAAGATCAGACAGGAGAATAATACTCAAAGCAAGGCAGAATGAAAGAAATAAAAACTTCTTACCCCTGTCTCTCAATGAATATAATGATTAATAAATTGAAGATTTGATTAGTAGTGGCTTTTATAAATATAGCTTGTAGATCTCATTAGGGAAATACCATAACGCCAATGAATATTTGTCGTCTACACATGGGAAAACCATATTAAACTTCAAATACTATTTAGTTTTTTTAGAAATAAAAGGAAATTATTTATTGCTATTATAAAAATAAATAAACGCATGACAACATAAATGATAAAATTCTCGTTCTTATGCTATAAAGATTTTAATTGGTTATTAATATTTACAATGGAGGAGTCATCAAAGATAAACCAAGATTCAACTAAATTGCTGTAGAGTAATTGAAAATATGCGTATACATTTTGCGCAAAATAAGGGTAAGAGAAAAGTAGAAATGATAGTAATGTAGTTATCTCATCAAAATGATAAGACCAGTGTTTGATGACACCAATATGTGGAGAAAATAAAGTTGAAATGAAAAATTAAACCGAAAAGAGCTTGCTTCTAAGACGTCTTTCGCCTTCCTTTCATTCCTTCGCCATAAAAGAATTTTCACGAGAAAGAATTTCTGAGCGCAGAAGAGAATTGCAAATGAGTCTGGAGGCCATTCTTAAGTCAACCAGCTTTTAAATGATTCACCTACGTGTCAGATGAACGCAGCCACAAAAATCGCTGCCAACCAAATTTCGTCGATTTAGAATTCTGGTTCTTTAGGAATTTAAAGGTTTTTATTTTCTTTGCATTAGATTAAAAACTAATTGCTTGTTTCATCTACTAAAGAGTCAAAAGGGGAAACAACTTGATATTTTTTTGGCGTAAAGTATCACACCATATATTACGAATTAAGATAGACACCCAAAGAAACACACACACGCGCACATATATATATATATATATATATATATATATATATATATATATATATATATATATATATATATATATATATATATATTGTACCAACCGTGTGTCACACAATTGTACATAATTCCTTTTGCATATATTATGCTTGTATCTTCGCTCTTCCCTCGCACTAAACGAACATGAAAATTCATGTCTGCTGTTTCCTCTGTAACATTGTCTGTCTTGTTAACTTGTTATGTCCTGTTGCCTTGAGGTTTTGTATATAAAGGAGTGTGTTCTATAACAATATAACTCAGTTGATTGCATCCTGCCTTTGAGTTCACAACCCTCATTCGGCACCGTCACAATATGTATATATATATATATATATATATATATATATATATATATATATATATATATATATATATATATATATATATATGAATATAAATATATATATATATATATATATATATATATATATATATATATATATATATATATATATATATATATATTCACATAAGCTATAAATTTTGATACATTATTATATGGATTCTCTCACCGACGTCGGGATCAGAGCCCTAGGCGAAGCCACTCAGAGACAATAGCATCTGACCAACCGGGATACGAACCGGGGTCCAGGATGCTCGCATGACAATGGGGAAATCATTACGAATGGTATTGTCACTGTCATACAAGCATCCTGGACCAGGGTTCGAATCCAGGTCAGTCAGATGCTATCGCCTTTGAGTGGTTTTGCCTGGGGCTCTGATCCCGAGGTCGGTAAGAGAATCCAGACATTGACATATTAAAATATATGGCTTATATGAATATAAACAATATATATATATATATATATATATATATATATATATATATATATATATATATATATATATATATATATATATATATATATATATATATATATATATATATATATATATAAATATATATATATATATATATATATATATATATATATATATATATATATATATATATCCCTTTATGACTGGAGAAACTTTAACAATTGACCAATGTCTTCCACCATCACCATCCCGCAGTGGCCGGGGTGGTAATGAAAACTGACTAAAACTGGTACATGTATATGACAACCCAGTCTCGGCCCCCAATCCCCAAACGGCAGTGGAACAGCTACGAAAGGTGCCAGGCAGCTACATTCCCCTGTAGGGATGCGAAGTATCTGTAAACTACAACAGGTCATCTTTGGAAACTGAACCTTGCAACGTACACTGTAAAGGAATCCGTCGAGGGAAGAAGATGTAATAAAATACGATATAATAGGAATGAATGAAATTAGAACAGGGGAATGTTTTATAGAATAAGAAAATAAGGGCAATATGCGGTATTTTACTTCAGACGTCTTGAAAAGGAACATAGAAAATTAATTGTTTTTTTTTTCATTCATAAAAATCTAGCAGGTAACATAGAATCCTTTTTTAGTACTAGTGAAAGAATTGCAGTACTAATTATTAAAATGTATAAGAAGTACAAGTTTAGTTTTATTCAAACGTATGTACCAACATCCCGTACAGTGGAAGAAATAGAAAGTTTTCACGAAGATCTGGAGATATATAAACACACACACACACACACACACACACACACACACATATATATATATATATATATATATATATATATATATATATATATATATATATATATATATACATATATATATATATATATATATATATATATATATATATGAATATATATATATATATATATATATATATATATATATATATATATATATATATATAAGAAAAAAACATACAAATAAATATACGTTTGTTTTGGTTGGTTTCAAGGATAAAGTAGGTCACCAGAAGACAAGAGAATCAGCAGTAAATTTGGAGTAGGCACAAGGAATGACAGAGGAGACATGCTTGTAGAATATGCTGAAAGAAATAATCGTAAAATCTTGAACATCTTTTATAAAAAGGAACTTAGAAAATAGACAGAGAAAAGCTTGAATGAAGAAATAAAAATAAAATTGATTTATTTCTCCGTAAGAAGTCACATTACTTAAAGATATAGCAGTGTTAAACAAGTTAAAATTAAGCGACCATACATTGGTGAGATTTTTTTTTTGTTTTTTTTTTGTTAGACCTGGGGAAAAGAGAAAAGAAAATATTCCTAAGACAAAAATCTTTTGAGTTTAGTTTAGCAATACAAAACGAGGCAAGTAAAGAAAAAACGAGCAGTAATTTCAAATGGAAATTCTATTGACATCAGCGGAAGAGCTAGGTGTTAGAGTTCCCAACAATTTGAAATTTAGAAAAGAGGATAAAATCTAAGAGAGATGAAGTAGAATTAGCAGAACCACCCAAAACAACATTATTCTTTTTCTTCTACCCAAGATATTCGGAAGCACAATCAGACCAAAATTGAGGAAACACTAAAGAAATGAAGAAGCATCACATGGATGAAGAGAAGACTAGGAACAGGTATCCGATAGATGTTTGCTTTAAAGGTCGAAAATTAAAATATATTCCGCAATAGAAATGGAGTGATAAAGATTGCAAAGGATTTCTATACAATGCTATACAATAGTGACATAAAAGATTACATCAATAGAAATAATGTAACACCTGATCCGATACCTAACATAACAGTAGGAGAAGTAAGGAATGCATTAAAAGGCATAGAAAAAAAGAGGCAAAGTAGCAAGAAAAGATTACCTAACAATTGATTTGATATTAGATGGAGTAGATTTCCTAGTAGAAAAACTCGATGAACTCTACACCAAATGTGTGCAAGAAAGCTTTATATCTAAAGCTTGGAAAAACATTATCAGTATAGTAACCCACAAAAAGGGACACGTAAAAACACCTGCAAAATATATCGTCCAATAAGGTTTCTCTCCATAATATATAAAACATTTACAAAAAACTGCATTATATGGAGTAGAAAGACAACTACACTTTAATCAACCGGAAGAGCAGGCAGCTTTTAATAATGGGTATTCAATAACTTACCATATCCATGTAATTAACCAACTTATGGCAAAATCAGGAGTGTGACATACCATTATGTATGGAAATTAATAACTATCAGAAATTTTTCGATTCTGTCAAAACTTCAGCAGTAATGAAAGACATTTAAAACAAAAAAAAAGAAGTATCTTATGTTAACAATTTTGAATATCTCTATACAGGAAGTACAGCAATCATAAATCTACATAAATATAATAAGAAAATTCCGATTGAGAAAGGTGTTAGAGAGGGAGATCTCTTCTCTACTACATTATTCACAATGCGATTAGAAGAAGTTTTTAAAAACTTAGGTGGGGGAAATGTAGGAATTATTATTAATGGCTTATAGAATAACAACTTAATAAGTAGGGCATCATGGGAGGAATTGCAAAAGTTGATAGAAGATTTGAATAGCGAGTGCAGAAATGGAGGACTGGAAATTGATATGATTAAAATTAAGAAAATTTTCAATGAAAATGCAGAGAGACAATACAAGGAGTTATGTACTACCTCTAGACGCTTTTAATGAATATACGTACTTAAAAGAGGCAATACGTTTTTCCCAAGGACACACGCACCAAATAAAATAAAAAAAAGGATAAGCATGGGATGGAAGGTATTTGATAAACAAACTGAGATTATTAAAAGTAAAATGCCACTTTCTCTAAAAAGAGAAGTATTTAATGAGATGGTCCTTCCAGTGTTTACTTATGCATCATAAACTTGTAGCCTTACTAAAGCCTTAGAAAATAAGATAGTTAAAACACAAAGAATGGCCCAGGATCACTTTTCTGAGAAACACCAGATATAACATGCATATGCTTACTATGATGTTCATCAGCAACAACCCCTTGCAATCGATTACTTAAAATTTCATTAATGGTGCTAAGAAAACACCTACTTACTCCAGAATGTTTGAGTTACACTTTGGAAGGCAGTACAGAGTCATGGGCAATAATTTGAACTTCCTGAGCACAATCAAGGGATTTCCATATAGCATTGGAGATTGTAAGAAGGGCATCACATGTTTCAAAGCCTTTGCAAATGCTTAATTATAAGTTAGGGAACGTACACTAAAAATCTCAGATAATGTTAGCTATGGAAATTGGGCAGTATCAACTGGGGTAGAGCTACCACAACCACATTTTTCCACTAGACTTAATAACATTACCAATTTTCCAAATACTAATAGAACCTGTTTTTTTCTAACTTACTAAAAATGTCAGACAGCTTAAGAGCTAAGAAATCAGC
>NC_090732.1:32497951-32517951 GCF_036898095.1 Palaemon carinicauda | reverse complement strand
GCACCTCTTCTATTCTCCACTGTACTCTCTCAATGAACCTAGTGTCCCATTTATATTTTTTTTACTTTTTAATTTGGCTATATTCTCTTAAACATTTGGAGAATTTCTAAACATTCATTCGTTTTATAGATTACTCACTACATGAACAAAAATTGCTCATAATATGCTTGGATTTAAATGTCATAAAATGCTGTTCCAACTTCTACTTCTTCGATGGAGAGTGGTAGCTCCTGTTTGAAGTACTGACTTGATATTTTTCTGTCATATGTGTTAGCATCTTTTTCATAATACTTTATTATAGTAGGAATTATTATGGATCATCAAATATATATTCCCTTAATTAATCATTCAAGTTAATTATCTAAGTCATTGGTGTTCTTATCATCTTTCCTATATACAACCACCAGGAAAATAACTATAAACTACTTGTCCTAAATTTTCTGGTGATTAGACCACACACCATTACTGTCACTTCGTCCCACTCTACTATTTATCACACTCCGCCTTAAACTGCATTTTCAGCTAATCTAAGATCAAGATATATTCAAAAGCCTAATAAAATTTTTTGATTCTTGTATGCATTTTTATACTAATTATACAGTGGCTATTTTTATTCGTTATGATCAGGAATAGTTTTATTTCACAATTCTATTTTTTTTCTTCAGGCTTCCTCTAAATTGAGACCTTTATATAGTATCTCATAAAGCATTATCATTCTAAAATTTTATGATTTTTATTTAGATAATCTAAATATTGTATATTAATTGTGGGTCAATGCTTGGAATAATTCTATTGTGGATTGTTTTAGACTATTATATCATATAATTTAAATATATTTCTACCGGTCTTGATGTGACTTCTCTTTCTGTTATTTAGCAAAATAGGTAATAATGTTACGGTTGTTACATGGGTTTTTAGTTTGTGTCCATTGTGTCACCGATCTGTTAGATTGTAACTGAGAGACTTAGTGAATGCAACTGAACTTTATTTGGTCGAAACTTGAGTATTTATACCTCTTCCAGTCAAGAATGGCACAAAAAAGTCAAACACGATGGTACAGGAAATATATGAACAGAGAGGTTAACAGTGAGACGGGAGAGTGAAAACGAAAATATACAAAAAAAAGGAAAAAAAAAACAATATATTGTATGAGTGTGTATGATACACAGATTTTGTTGCACGCCAATCAAAGGATATGTACTACCTTTCTTAAACTTCACTTATGTTTTCTTGGATTAAAAAAAGAAAAAATAGCAGAATGATATCTTTTATCAAAACGCCAGCCATACAATGGAATTAATTTGAGTAACCATATCCGCATGATGATAAAATTCAAATAAATTCATCGTAATATACTATAAGAAGAGAGTATCACATTTCAAGGGAAAATTTAATACTCAACTTTTACAAACCTTACTTTTGCACTAGGTGTATTATATTAATATATATATATATATATATATATATATATATATATATATATATATATATATATATATATATATATATATACAATTTTCCTAAAATCTTACTTTTTGTTTGATGCAATACAATTTATATCAATTTATCTTAGCCTGAAAAGAACAATGGACTACAAAATTGTTATTAAAGTAATAACGTTATAGAATGTTCTAACGTTGGTAAAAATTTATTTACATAGCCCATGGCTCTACTCTTGTCTATTACAAGTATCATTCCCTCGCATGATCACTTGACTGTTAACATCTTATTATAGTTCTGACATATGTGGGATTTTTAAAACGTCAACGTTATAATTTTGTCTGTAATTTTACTCGCTCCATATAAAACTTTTCTTCGAATATTGAAACATATTATTTTCCTTTTGTTATAAGTAATTCACAATCATGCATTATCCTCATTTAAAACCCATAATTATAAACACACATACACACAGACATATATATATATATATATATATATATATATATATATATATATATATATATATATATATATATATATATATATATATATATACAGTATATATATATATATATATATATATATATATATATATATATATATATATATATATATATATATATATATATATATATATATATATTCGTGGGGACTCAGCAATGTCGTCCTGATGGAAGGTTCCTTTAGGCAGCTTTCTAAGGGATATTTGGTTATAGTGATACTCCCAGAGAATTGACTATAGGTCTCCAAAATTCTAACTCCTAGCGCGAGTCTCCTTAATATAACTTTAGTGACGGCTTAGCTGTCACGACCCCTGTGGCCGGTATCCTACAATCACCCCGCCTGCCGGGCTGATTTCGATGCCAGCCGGGCTCCTACAAAGGCGGCTAGATTACGCTTCGACCTTTCCCCTTATGGAAGCAAGGCTCCGGGAAAGGTTGAGCCGGCCATGATGGCTGTACCGGACATGACTGCTGTGCCGGCCGTGACTGCCATCCACAAACCCTGTAACCGCAGTGTAGCCAACAAGAGATATTGTGGCTGAATGGAAGCTAAAATTATTACAATTTCTCCCGTTCCATTTGAATCCCCATTCTGGAAAGAAGGCAGTAGAGGCAGTAGTCCCTACAAAACTAATTATTATTCTTAACTATAATAATACGGCAGTTCTTCTCTCCATTCTTTCTCTCTCTCTTTCGGCTAGTGCCGCCAGTATACCGGCAGATCTACAGTATAAGAATATACAGTAGTCAGTATTCCTGCAGTATAGCAAATACAGCAGCTAAAAAACTTCATTATATAACATACAGTAATGTGAATTGTAGCATACTTTGTGTATCCTCTAACAGTCCATTGTTGAGACTGCTAAACTAATGTTGAGTTAAGCATTCCTTCAACCTTCTGATGTATCCTAGATCATCAGAACAGAAGTTCTTACCCTAGAACATTAATATTTCTCTTGTTGGGGAGTTAGTGCTAGTATACACTGACTCCGGCTCTAAGTACTAGAGCTATCCCACCCTATATTTTCCTAATAAGGATATTTGTAAATAATAATATTGGGGCAGGTCACAGCAATTGCCTGGACAGGAGAAACAGATATGTGTCTTTCCTATTTCTTTTCTAGCTTACTATCCTTAGCTATAATTATGATAGTAAGT
This sequence comes from Palaemon carinicauda, assembly GCF_036898095.1. Classification (NCBI taxonomy): domain Eukaryota; kingdom Metazoa; phylum Arthropoda; class Malacostraca; order Decapoda; family Palaemonidae; genus Palaemon; species Palaemon carinicauda. Next base: position 32,514,847 of record NC_090732.1, on the reverse strand, counting down.
TTTACTATGAAGGCATGTGAGATTTATTAGTTGAATAAATTACCCCATACTCATTTCACTCTTTCTTTACAGGAGGAGGCCAAGGTGAAGTGTGCAGTCATATACTACAACCACAAGAGTAGGAACTTTCGTGGTCACAAGATGTGCAGGACTCATGCCCCCTGCTCCATAGCAACTGAAACCCTGAGGTATTGGGACCCGAAGGAATGCACCATCTACTCGGCCTTGATGTCTGAGGGTTTCGGTGATCCCAAGACATTGGAGTCTAGGGACTGCGATGGAAACACTTCAAAAGTTGGTAAGAGGGCTCTAGAAGAACTCTCCGGGACCTTACCTACCAAGCAAATCGATCAGAAGCCTTCTGTTCCCTAAGGCAACATCCGACGCAGTTGTGCCTCAGGTACTAGTCAAGCCTCCCTGCATACAACTGTCGATTGAGGCTGACATTAATAGGGCTTTGGAAGGCATGGATATCCATCAGAAAAGGATGCCAGAGGTGTCATCGGATACTGAGATGGAAGACCCTCTACTGTCTGTGACAGCATATCATCCTGTGCCCTCAACCACTTCGGCCTCAACTTCTCAACCAGATAAGCCGTTCCCCAATAACCAAGTGTTTATGGCGCAGATCCAGCTGATGATGGAAACTATGGACAAGGAGCAGCAGGAGATGAGAAAGGAAGTCGAGGAAGTACACTGTGTGTCCGTTTCTCGAGGCTCCCACAAGTGGCCCAGGGTCTTTGACTTACCCCAATGCTCCGAAACTAAACCCTGGAGGTATGCGGAGTTCATGCCCATGATGAATCTCCAATTCTGGCCGAACTTTGTGGCTTATCCGGTTTGCTTCATCAGGTTGAAGAATGAACCTGCGTCTAAAGAAGAGACGGAACCTAAGGAGATCATGGTCTTCGATCGTGACAAGGCACAGGCTCTCTTGACGAGTAGCCTGAAGAAAGCAGGATAAAAAAATTTGAAGGTTTCTGCCTTGAGCAAGAGGCACCCTATTTTCCTTGCTCCTTCCTCCCGAGTTTTTCCTTTCACAATTAAAGCTCTCCACTGCGTACTAAAAGTAGTTGATGCGGGCAAACCATGCCCTACACTAGAGGAGTATAGACCATTGTCTCTAGCCCTGCCTATGGGCGAGAAGGACTAGGACGAGGTTCATCTAACCTTCTTGATCTCGGAGTTGGATCCAGATATCGCAAGACAGCAGTTCAACGAGAACCTGCTGAAGTTGTTGGACTTTCTCCTGCAAAGAGAACAGGAGACAAAAGAGAGACTAACCGCCTCTCTGTCCCTCCAGAACTGAATGGAGATGTGTGTAGGATTTTCAAGCACCCCAGATATGTACATGGTCCTAGCCAAGATGCACATAGCTACACTAGTGAAGGACATGTATGCTTTTGTGAAGGCCACTAGGGCCTGTAGAGAGTACATGTTTGCCAATGCAACGGTCAAACACGAGCCTAGGAAGCTGATCACTTCGTGTATCTGGGGCAAGGACCTCTTCCCAAAGGAAGCAGTCCAAGAGGTAGTTGCTAAAGCTGCCACGGAGAATTGGAACCTTCTCCATAAGTGGGGCATTTCTTCCAAAAGGAAATCCTTCTCAGATACTGGTCCCTAACCAAGAATAGGAAGACGAAGAAGCAACAAGTGCATCATAGACCTGCGCAATATTCCACTGTTACCAGGACCACAGTGCCCCAAATGATTGCCCAACCGCAAACCACGTTCCAGACGGTGCCTTAGTAGTTAGTAGCCCAGTCACCAGCCTGTAACCCAGGCTTTGAGAGGCACACCACTACCTTTCGCCGAAAAGGTAGAGGATCTAGGAGAGGTTCCTCAAGAAACCTCCCAAAGGGTAGAGGAAGACGTGGTCAGGGTAACAAACCCTCCGGGCCATCTAAGCAATGAGATGTTCCAGGTAGGAGGAAGACTCCCACTTTCGGGATCGTTGGACCTTCGATCCTTGGGCCCACAACCTAATCAAGAATGGACTAGGATGGAAATGGAACAGAACTCTACCTTCCTTTCCTCAAGCCTTCTGACACTCCAGCCCCCTATTGGAAGAATATACCTTTGAACATTTGAACAAAAGGGCCATAATGAAAGCAAAGTCTATCAAATTCCAGGGAAGACTGTTTTGTGTTCCCAAGAGAGACTCGGAAAAAATCAGAGTCATTCTAGACTTGTCTCAACTCAACAAGTTCATCGAGAACTACAAGTTCCGGATGTTAACCTTACAACACATAAGGACCCTGTTACCTAAAGGGGCATACACAGTCTCAATAGACCTAGCAGATACTTACTGGCACCTTCCAGTAAGCCGCCCACTCTCTTCCTACGTATGATTCCAGTTTCAGAAGACAAAGTATGTCTTCATAGCCATGCCCTCCGCACTAAACATAGCCCCAAGGATATTCACGAAACTTGCAGACACAGTCCTACAACAGCTACGTTTAGAAGGCCTCCGGGTAGCAGCATACCTGGACAACTGGCTGGTGTGGGCAGCATCCAAGACTGCTTGTCTGCAGGCAGCCAAGAAGGTGATCCAGTTCCTGGACCATCTGGACTTCAAGATCAACTGCAAGAAGCCTCGCCTCTCTCTAGCTCAACAGTTTCAAAGGTTGGGATTCCATTGGAACTTGCAGTCATATCGCCTCTCCATTCCACCGAATAAGAAGAGAGAGATCACGGGTTCTGTCAAGAGACTACTGAAATCCAACAAGATTTCAAGACGCCAACAGGAAAGAGTACTGGGGTCTCTCCAGTTCGCAGCAGTAACAGACCCAGTGCTGAGAGAACAACTAAAGGATGCGTCAGGAGTCTGGAGAAGATATGCATCAAACGCTCGAAGAGATCACCAGAGATCAACATCGACCTTGCTGCGATTGCTTCTGAGGCCGTGGTCGAAGGTCAAGAGTCTAGCAAGGACAATTCCCATACAATCACCTCAACCGTCAGTAGTCATCCACACAGATGACTCACAGGAAGGATGGGGAGGTCATTCCGATCAAAGGAAAGTACAAGCGAACTGGTCTCACCAGTTCTGGAAGCCATGGCAGTCTTCCTGATGTTGAAGAAACTATCCCCTCACAGATCAGCCCACATCAAGTTGGTCTTGGACAGCGAGGTGATAGTGAAATGTCTGAACCGACAAGGCTCGAGATCGCCCTACATCAATCACGTGATGTTGGCTATCTTTCGCTTGGCAAAAAAGAAATGGCAAATATCAGCAGTTCCCCTACAAAAGTTCCGCAATGTGATGGCGGACGCTCTATCCAGGCAAAAGCCGATAGTCACAATGGTCCCTAGATGCAGACACATTCTCCTTCATCTTCGAAATAGTCCCAGAACTGCAGATCGACCTCTTCGCAATGAGCGACAACAAGAAACTATCTCGATATGTAGCCCCATACGAGGACCCTCGGGCAGAAGCACTGCACGCCATGTACCTCGATTGGAACAGATGGAATAATATTTATCTATTCCCTCCAACAAATCTCAGGCTGAAGGTCCTCAACAAGCTGAGATCCTTCAAAGGGACAGCAGCAGTAGTGGCTCCTAAGTGGCCAAAGAGCAATTGGTTCTCTCTATTCATAGAACTGAGGCTGAGGCTGTTTCCTCTACTGAACCCTGTTCTATCCCAAGTGGTTCAGAAGTCGACTGTCTACGCTTCATCATTGAGAACCCAAAACCTGCATCTTATGATTTTCTCGCCTCAGCAGCCAAGAAAAGGTTCAGGATCTCAAGAGACAACTTCGACTTTTTAGAAGAATACAAGACAAAATCAACCAGAAGACAATATGAATCGTCTTAGAAGAAGTGGGTCTCTTTTGTCAAATCAAACAGGCCGGAAAAAATCTCGATACACTTCTGCCTCTTGTTCTTCATTCACCTTCATGAACAAGGCCTAGCCTCCACCACGATAACTACATGTACGTCAGCTTTGACTAGACCTCTTCTCTACGCCTTCCAGGTGGACCTGTCAAATAAAATCTTCAAAAAAATTCCGAAAGCATGCGCTAGACTTAAACCAGTAACCCCTCCAAAGCCCATATCATGGTCTTTGGACAAAGTCTTGCACTACGCCTCGACCTTGAACAATGAAGATTGTTCCCTAAAGGATCTAACACAAAAAGTTATATTCTTGTTCGCTATAGCCTCAGGGGCTAGAATTAGGGAAATAGTGGCCCTTATCAAGAGACGAGGGCCATATTCAGTTCACAGGAGAGGGATAACTGAATCTTTTTCCCGATCCTACCTTTCTCGCCAAAAACGAGCTTCCCGCCAAAAGGTGAGGTCCTTGGAGAATCTGCCCTCTGAAGGAAGATGTCTCTCTATGTCCTGTAGAGTGTCTTGAGGTCTATCTACGAAGAACTTCAGACTTCAAGAAAAGACAGCTCTTCATGATCAAACTTATCCCCTAAAGAACTGAGTGCAAAACTCACCTACTTTATTCGCAGAGTGGATCCTGACAGTACACCCGCAGGTCATGATCGTAGAAAAATTGCTTCCTCGCTGAACTTCTCTCAGCATATGGACTTCAACAGACTCCGCTCAAATACAGGTTGGAAATCTTCTAGAGTCTTTTATAAACATTATGCGAGGCAGGTGTAGGAAATAAAACACTTTGTGGTGGCGGCAGGTAGTGTTATAAAACCTGTCGTCTAGCGCTGCGATGAACAGTGAACTGTTTGGGACTTAACAGTACAAAGGGTGAACAGGTATTAGCACCTTTGGGTGTAATACCTTTTAATGAAAATCACTATGGTGATTCTAGGACTGTTCTATATAGGTATAGAATCTAACCAATAACATCAGTGCCGTATGAACATTTGCACGCAGTGTCAAACATATCCAACATCTGAGTGAAATCAAATTGATAATTTCCCAATTGTGACTGGAAACTACATTTTACTAATATATATTTCTTCCCTTACAGGTCAGAAATATATATATTTATTGATGTTGACTATGTAAAAGATTCTGTTTATAATACATTCGTTGTGGTATTTATTTTTTTCCATACAAATAAATACATAAAATGTATTTGCATCTTATTCGCCCTATATCAAACCGAATAAATTGTCCAGAGTCTTTTATTTTCCTAGAAATAAAAATACTCGATAATGTACCGCTGTAAGAACACCCTAGTGATAACTAAAGTACCATATTGTTCTCACGAATAATACCTTGAAGCTTTATAGATGGTATCAACTTACTCCCTGCAGGGAGCAGGAAGCCCTAAGTTAGTTTCAAACTTAGTGGATATGACAAATAACGATAATTTCATATATACATTTGGTCTGGGAGACCATAAAAGAATTTAAGTCAAGGTAAAGGCACTTATACAAATCCACACATATAGTACTTTCAAGTAATTCTCTAGTGAACTTCCATCAGGACGACCTGGCTAAGCCCGAAAAACCGATTTGGAGCAAAGCGAAACATCTATTTTTGGGTGATATGGTCTTGTCCTCCTGATGGACCCTCCCTCTTTTTACAAAGGAGTATACATCTATGTAACAAGTCCCCACCTGAAACTACTCTCTCTGCAGCTATCCATGCTTAATTGCAACAAGGAATAGTTCGCCAGGGTGGTACTGGGAGGGGATCCACCAGGTAACCTTGATAAAAGCTCCCATTCATTTTCACCACTCTTCCCCCTAAAGCGAAAACTGTATTCGGGGTGAAGATTGCCATGTGTCGTATAAAAAAATATGTCCCCTGATACTATGCGATACACTTAAGAGTTATATTAAGGATACTTGTGCTAGGAGTTAAATTTCTGGAGACCTATGGTCAATTCTCTGGGAGTATCACTGTAACCAAATATCCATTAGAAAGCTGCCCAAAGGAACCTTCCATTAGGACGACATGGCCATATATCCCAAAAAAATATTTTTCGCTTTGCTAAAAATTCGTTATATATATATATATATATATATATATATATATATATATATATATATATATATATATATGTATAAATACATATATATATATATAAGTATATATATATATATATATATATATATATATATATATATATATATATATATATACATATATATAAGTATATATATATATATATATATATATATATATATATATATATATATACACATATATATATATATATTTATATATATATATATATATATATATATATATATATATATATATATATATATATATATATATATAAATATGTATATATATATGAATGTATATATATATATATATATATATATATATATATATATATATATATATATATATATATATATATATATATATATTTATATATATATGTGTGTGTATGCGTGTGTGATCGTGAGTGTGTGTGTGTGTATAGGTTTATATGCCTATGTTTGCACATGTGTTTACACGCATATGTATCTATGTATCTATGTATGTATGTATATATATATATATATATATATATATATATATATATATGTATATATATATATATATATATATATATATATTTATATATGTACAGTATGTATATATATATATATATATATATATATATATATATATATATATATATATATATATATATATATATATATATATATGTGTGTGTGTGTGTGTGTGCGTGTGTGATCGTGAGTGTGTGTGTGCGTATAGGTTTATATGCCTATGTTTGCACATGTGTTTACACGCATATGTATCTATGTATCTATGTATATATATATATATATATATATATATATATATATATATATATATATATATATATATATATATATATATATATATATGTAGAATATGTATATATGTATATATTTTATATGTATATATATATATATATATATATATATATATATATATATATATATATATATACATATATGAGTATATGTATATATATATATATATATATATATATATATATATATATATACATATATATGCACACTACAAAATATTTCAATTATCATGAAAACAAGGAATCCCTTGTCATACAGGGATAGAGTTTCATCAATCGTAGTTTTTTTTTTTTTATAATTTACCTGCCAGTTGTATGGACACAGACTAAAATAGAAAAGAATTACTCACTGTAAAGAGAAAGCTTCTAAAAAAAAAAAAAAAAAAATCCCCCAAAAAAATACACAGCCATATGCCAATTGAAGTCCCATCTCTCCACAGTGTTTGTTGACTGTTCGTTAGTACTGATTCATCCAACAGTTCATATATCGAGCACTTTAGCGTTGTGCTATTTCATTCTATAGTTTCCGGCTTCAATTTTGAATAACCTCTTTCTCAATTTAGTGTATGCCATGCGGAAAAATTCAGTATACGAAAAAAATGGATATAATAACTTAAGTGAGAGAGAGAGAGAGAGAGAGAGAGAGAGAGAGAGAGAGAGAGAGAGAGAGAGAGAGAGAGAGAGAGAGAGAGAGAGTGTATTACATGACTTTTCTTTGAAACCTATTTATCTGATGTATTTTGAGTTACCTTATAAACATATAGAAAAGTTCCATGAATAAATATACATATAGGTAAGTATATGAACTATATTCTTTTAGTAGACATTATAAACTCTGTTAAATAATTGACATTTTAGTGTTGCTTTATCATTTTCAATTTCTGTGAGATATTTTAAGGATTTCCCTAACAAATAAAATTAATATTTGTAAATAACGTCAGAATATGCAAGGAAAAATAAACTTATCGAAGGACAGAACATATTAGATTCTAATATTGCTCTGGTCTTAAGAAGCAAGCATTCATGCCATTTTAATTGAATTAAAGAGATAAGTGTTTATCTAACCGATTGTAAATCATAAGAAAATCTAGTTTTTCACGTAATTAAAGACATTTTCGTAATTGTTCTGTATGTTATACCATTTTTTGCCAATAGTAACTAATAGTATCCCCGTGAGTAGAACCCAATTAATCTCAACTTTGTTTACTACTGATAATAAATAGGTTTAAAATCTATTACCAATGCTTTATATGTGACTCAAAGGTCTAAGCTCTCTATAAGATATCGGCAAAGCCAGTAAAAAGGAAAAAAAAGGAAAAAAAAGAAAAAAAATATGAAAAAAAAATAATGTTAAAACGTTCACGCTCCTTAATTGGGGCAAGAAATAGTTCACTCTAAACTGGCCTGTGGGATTAGAGAATATTCGAATAAAAATAAGTGTCGTGAGTTTTACTCCTTCGCAAGATTCTTAATTAGGAAATTGAGCTGTCTCTTCTGCCGAAAGTTTCACGACCTTGTTAGGAGGAAATACTGGATAATAATGGAGCATGAAGAAGAGAGGAAGATGCTGAGTCTCTATTTTTCTTTTTCCCTTTTTCTAAATCTTTCTTTTTCAAAAAATAAAAAATAAAAATGTTGGGGATTCTTGATATTCCACGTACCTGGAAGGGAAAACTTTTCATCCTTTCCCTTCTCTTCATGATTTTGGGAATGCTTTTTGCTTGAATATACAATTGACTCTCCTAATGTGATAATCTTATTATGCTTGAAGTTATGCTTGCATTAACGCATCTCATCAGTAAATGTAACTTTCTTGTCGCCTGCGAAAGGACTTATTTCTCCGGAGAATCTTAAGGACATCTGGATTCTATGCAAGGATATGGCTTTAGAGGAGAAAGAAATACACACATATACATATACACACATATATATAAGAATGTATATATATATATATATATATATATATATATATATATATATATACATATATATATATATATATATATATATATATATATATATATATATATATATATATACATATATATATATAAATTTATACATATATATATATATATATATATATATATATATATATATATATATATATACATACACATATATATATATATATACATATATATATATATATATATATATATATATATATATATATATATATATATATATATATATATATAAATATATATATATATATATATATATATATATATATATATATATATATATATATACATATATATATAGATATATATATATATATATATATATATATATATATATATATATATATATATATATATATATATATAACTATATACATATATATAGATATATATAGTTAAATAGGTACTGCACCTCAGAGTGAAATGGCTATCTTTTGATGAATTTATCCTATGTAACCTGTATGGATTTAGTCAGTCATTGGATCGTGAGTATTACATAATTTATATATATATATATATATATATATATATATATATATATATATATATATATATATATATATATATATATATATATATATATATATATATATATATATATGAACATACTAATTTATGTAATAAACTCTAAATTTGGGTAGTTTTACTTGTATAGGTTGCATGTTTTGTGATTATGCGGGCTGGGCATTTTCTAGGTATTTCCCTTAAGCCGCGTTAACCTTCTTTACAGCAATTCATAATAGCTCCCTAAAATTACCACCATTAACCCACTTGCCACTTCCCACCAAAGATAAAATCTCCATCGCTGTTTCCTCTTTAAGTAAAACCTTGCCTCCCAACATAGATAATAGCATGCCGAATTCCCTTTATTCCCTTGCGATTTACTATCACTTCCTACTTATGATACTTATCCAGATATCACGTATTGTAAAGGCAGGGTCAGAGTAGTCACTCTCTATCACTACTCGCAGTCCTAAACTGACTTTTCCTGACCAGTCCGTTTCAATGTCTATTTCCTAGGGTCAAGGGATGGGAAATAATGGATTTACTTAATAAATTCTGGACAGAAAAATTACAATACTTAGCTATTGAAAAATATGCTGAGGTCAATAAACGCTAATCCTAAAAAAAAAAAAAAATGAATCATTAGTTTGAGATATTAATAATACATTTATGTCAGCTATATTACAATGTGGACTCTGAGGAATAATAATACTAAAAATTATTTATTTCCATGAGAACTCAAGGGACAACAAATATCACTGAAAAAAACATGATATCGTTCATCTGTACAGAAGAAAAATTAGTCTTTGTAATATAAAAAAGCTTGTTTAAAAATATATTTTTCTATATTTGAATTGGATATATCCTTTAATAAAAAAAAGTTCAGATATATGAATATTTACGAATTATTCTCTCAGCGAAACAGACACGCAAACAATAACTAAAACGGGCACCTTTTCGTTTCTCTGACCTTGACCTTTGACACAATCAATCCCAAAATCTAATATAATAGTCCTTGAATTATAGATAATCATCCCACCAGAGTTCACGATGTTCATTAAGATAGTTTTCAAGTTATCAAATCCCGCACAAACAGACATACAAACAAATAAGTACAGAAACAACGGTAATGGCATTACTATATCATATTGTATATCCCAAAGAAGATGATTCCATTATGCATAATTTTGGAGCCGATTAAATGAAAACCAGATAAAAATTGACTAACAAAGAGCAAAAATAATATATTTACCTTTACCTTTTATTGGCTTTGAATTTTGAACCAATCGATCACAAAATCTAATCAAATTGTCCTTGGATCATAGCTAATCCTCTCACTAAATTCATTGTAATTCCGTCAAATAGTTTCCGAATTATGCAAATCACAAACACAAATCAGAAACACACTGACAGCCATACATTCATATGCTTATCAAAACGTAACCTTCACCCCAACGAACGTATACAACGTGCCAGCGTTATTCTATTAACTCTATATTCTTATAAAACAAAGGTATACTTCTTCAAAAACTTGAAGTACCTTGGAATAGGTCTGTAGCATCTACCAAACCTGCTTATGGTACAGTATATTTAATTTTACTTATATTTTGCTAATTGCAAACTTACCTTCATATTATGCCAAGAATGTTGCATTGCACACACGCACACACACACACACACACACACACACACATATATATATATATATATATATATATATATATATATATATATATATATATATATATATTATATATATATATATATATATATATATATATATATATATATATATATATATATATATATATATATATATATATATATAGTATATGTGTATCATATAGAGTATAGAGTTTATCAGCATTACCCTCTGAATTCCAAGAACCTCTAGAGATATTCATAGTGAAACTGTTCATCTTAATAATACAAATTCGATCATCTGACCATTGAGCCATCAGACGATTTAAAAAAAAATATATATGATATAATTAGAACAAAAAGCATGGATTAAGTTATTTATATGTTAGAAGAAAGTAGAGGTTTGTTGCTTGAAAATCCGATAAAGATTTGTCACAATCGAGAGAGGGGGTTTCATATAAACAGAAGACATTGGGATTTATGTTATGTTGGACATCAAATGATATCGGAGGACTAAAACCAAAATAAATTGCACGTTTGCAGGAGAGAAATAACTTTTAATGCCGTACAGATTCACGTTTGAATTCCATGCCCAACTGTTTCTATGAGCTTAACCTTTGACCTTTGTTATCAGATAGTTAGTTTTTTTAAATCATTTTTTAATCCCTTAGTTGGCTTGTATTTTATATAACATTTATAAAAAGGAAGATTCCTTAGAATATTTTTTTCTCAATAATTATTGGATCAAAACTTAGCGTCGAGAAGAGTAAATTGGAGGATATCTAGATAGAATTATATATCGAAAAATTCATATGCAAGACTTCTATAGACAGTTACAAAAATGAAAGTTATTTTGAGAATAACATTAGTACAGCAAATTAGCAATTCATTCATTGCAATAGCTGGTCTTAATTTTCATGGATTAATTCACGACCCCTTTAACAAATAGTAAAAGGAGGACTAAAGTGTTGCTATGAGGAAGATGTTACTCTATTTACATTGATATCAGTTCTCATGTAAAGACATATGGATGTTAAAATCCTATCGAAGATCGAACTAAAATATATGTATGAAGTTTTTTATGAGGATATATTATACCAAAACCAAACATGAAGTAAGATTTTCTTTAGGTATAGTGCATATGAACCCCGTACCAGGGATTCTACATTGACGGTTTTTTAAATATTAATGTAACAATCCATAGACTCAAAGTGACATTCGTAACTAAAAAATAACTTATGAGAAACAAAATATCCCGTCTGTCACATTTTCAATCGCAAAAAATATTTATATAATGAAAACTTTAGAGTTGAAATCCGTTTATAAATATGTTTTTCCAATTACCTAACCACATCTTATATTGACTTTGTTTCCCAGAATATTGGGCTAAAACTTTGATTCGGTTAATTTCCTTTTCAAGTACCTTTCGTTCAAATAGCTTGCTATATTTTAATGTTATGTTCAATTTTCCATGATTCCGGCCATCCTTTGCTCACTTATAGGCTCAGACTAGCATATACTATCAAATACGTAATATTATTTGTTAATTTATATTGCCTTCTTGAGTGATTTTCTAGAGGTTTTGATGGTGAAATGACCCAGTTTTGCAATAATATTACAAAACACGTAGTTGAGTTGTTAAATATAACGAAAATCGAAGTTTCATGCAATTGATTATGAAAAAAATTGAAATTTTTGCTTTATTTATCAATTTTACTCTTCAGTCTGAATTTTTGTTTTTCCTCATACATGATTAATTCTTTCCTACATAATTTGATATTCAGGTCTGGACTGTTTTCCTTTCTGATGGTACTATAGTATATGGAATAAATTTTTAGTAAGGATTCTAGGTTATCATTATTATTTAATAAAATAAAATTGAGTGGTATTACGCACGCACAAACACAGACAGACACACACACACACATATATATAAATATATATATATATATATATATATATATATATATATATATATATATATATATATATATATATATATATATATAAATATATACTTATATATAAATATATATATTTATATATATATATATATATATATATATATATATATATATATATATGTATATATATATATATATATATATATATATATATATATATATATATATATATATATATATATGTATATATATATATATATATATATATATATATATATATATATATATATATACATATATATATATATATATATATATATATATATATATACATATATATACATATATATATATATATATATATATATATATATATATATATATATATATATATATGTATATATATACAAGTATATATATATATATATATATATATATATATATATATATATATATATATATATATATATATATATATTCAAATAAGCCATGTATATTTTTGATATATTAATGTCTGGATTCTCTTAACGACCTCGGGATCAGAGCCCCAGGCGAAATCACACAAAGACAAGAGCTTGGCTCCGGCCGGGAATCGAACCCTGGTCGGCAAGCTTGTATAGACAGTGACTAAGCCACTTGGCCACGAAGAAAGATAAAAGTCAATGATAATTCTTCTGTACTTATACCTGTCGAATTCAGGTATTTTGTACTTAGAATTGAAATCAACCCATCTTCACCATCGTAGCTAATTGGTAGTTTGTTACTTGGCATTCAATTAATGATAAATTTTGCACATTTTTACGTGTTTTTCATATTCAAATAAGCCATATATATTTATGATACATTAATGTCTGGATTCTCTTAACGACCTCGGGATCAGAGCCCCAGGCGAAATCACACAAAGACAAGAGCTTGGCTCCGGCCGGGAATCGAACCCTAGTCGGCAAGCTTGTATAGACAGTGACTAAGCCTCTTGGCCACGAAAAAATATAAAAGTCAATGACAATTCTTCTGTACTTATACCTGTCGAATTCAGGTATTTTGTACTTAGAATTGAAATCAACCCATCTTCACCTTCGTAGCTAATTGGTAGTTTGTTACTTGGCATTCAATTAATGATAAATTTTGCACATTTTTACGTGTTTTTCATATTCAAAGAAGCCATATATAATTTTGATACATTAATGTCTGGATTCTCTTAACGACCTCGGGATCAGAGCCCCAGGCGAAATCACACAAAGACAAGAGCTTATTTGAATATGAAAAACACGTAAAAATATGCAAAATTTATCATTAATTGAATGCCAAGTAACAAACTACCAATTAGCTACAATGGTGAAGATGGGTTGATTTCAATTCTAAGTACAAAATACCTGAATTGAACAGGTATAAGTACAAAAGAATTGTCATTGACTTTTATCTTTCTTCGTGGCCAAGTGGCTTAGTCACTGTCTATACAAGCTTGCCGACCAGGGTTCGATTCCCGGCCGGAGCCAAGCTCTTGTCTTTGTGTGATTTCGCCTGGGGCTCTGATCCCGAGGTCGTTAAGAGAATCCAGACATTAATGTATCATAAATATATATGGCTTATTTGAATATGAAAAACACGTAAAAATGTGCAAAATTTATCATTAATTGAATGCCAAGTAAAAAACTACCAATTAGCTACGATGGTGAAGATGGGTTGATTTCAATTCTAAGTACAAAATACCTGAATTCGACAGGTATAAGTACAGAAGAATTGTCATTGACTTTTATCTTTCTTCGTGGCCAAGTGGCTTAGTCACTATCTATACAAGCTTGCCGACCAGGGTTCGATTCCCGGCCAGAGCCAAGCTCTTGTCTTTGTGTGATTTTGCCTGGGGCTCAGATCCCGAGGTCGTTAAGAGAATCCAGTCATTAATGTATCAAAAATATATATGGCTTATTTGAATATGAAAAACACGTAAAAATATGCAAAATTTATCATTAATTGAATGCCAAGTAACAAACTACCAATTAGCTACGATGGTGAAGATGGGTTGATTTCAATTCTAAGTACAAAATACCTGAATTTGACAGGTATAAGTACAGAAGAATTGTCATTGACTTTTATCTTTCTTCGTGGCCAAGTGGCTTAGTCACTATCTATACAAGCTTGCCGACCAGGGTTCGATTCCTGGCCAGAGCCAAGCTCTTGTCTTTGTGTGATTTCGCCTGGGGCTCTGATCCCGAGGTCGTTAAGAGAATCCAGTCATTAATGTATCAAAAATATATATGGCTTATTTGAATATGAAAAACACGTAAAAATATGCAAAATTTATCATTAATTGAATGCCAAGTAACAAACTACCAATTAGCTACGATGATGAAGATGGGTTGATTTCAATTCTAAGTACAAAATACCTGAATTTGACAGGTATAAGTACAGAAGAATTTTCATTGACTTTTATCTTTCTTCGTGGCCAAGTGGCTTAGTCACTGTCTATACAAGCTTACCGACCAGGGTTCGATTCCCGGCCGGAGCCAATCTCTTGTCTTTGTGTGATTTCGCCTGGGGCTCTGATCCCGAGGTCGTTAAGAGAATCCAGACATTAATGTATCAAAAATATATATGGCTTATTTGAATATGAAAAACACGTAAAAATGTGCAAAATTTATCATTATATATATATATATATATATATATATATATATATATATATATATATATATATATATATATATATATATTTGTGTGTGTGTGTGTGTGTGTTTGTGCGTGCGTAATACCACTCAATTTTATTTTATTAAATAATAATGATAACCTAGAATCCTTACTAAAAATTTATTCCACATACAATAGTACCATCAGAAAGGAAAACAGTCCAGACCTGAATATTAAATTATGTAGTGAAGTCTTGAGACACGCAGTTATAAAGAGAAAGCCATGGATATCAAATGATACTTGGGATACTGTAAAAAGGAGGCAAAACGGTAATTGATTGTTAAAAGTTTTCGAGGAAGTAATGAAAATTACAAGGTAGAGCATGCTAAATATTTCATCATTGACAGTGATGGCAGGAAAAGAACCAGGAATGACTGGAGAGAATATTTAAATAGTATAGCATATGAGGCTGACAAAGCTATGAATTCAGGAAGTTCTTATGGTGTAAGAATTGCTCAATAAATTATTAATCAAATCTCGACTGTTGCAAAGGAGAACCATATACACATAAAAAAGACATATGGTTATATTATAGTAACATATGATTAAGAAAGACAACGTTGGATGGAACACTTCAGTAAGGTTATGAATAGAAGATATGGAGGGAATTATTTGATAGATGTGCCTGAAGCTGATGAAGACCTTGATGTGCCCATGAATGAATTCAGTGTGTTTGAAGTCAAAGCTTTCTTAAAAAAAGTAAAGAGATGGAAAGCCCCGGGATACGATGGAATAACTGCCGATATGATACTGGCTGAAAATGAAGTGACTCCCAGAGTATTTACAAGACTTTTTTTTAGAATGTAGCATGAAGAGGCAAATCCTTATAAATGGGAGTTAGAAGTGTTGATGAAAATAGCCAAAAATTGAGACCCGGCTGATTGCAATAATTACGGAGGCATAACACTTACGTCAGTTTTATGAAAATATATAGTATGCCTAATCTAAAGAGATGGGAGAGAAAGATTGATGAAAAGGTGAGAGATGAACAAGCAGGATATAGAAAAGGTAGAAGTTGTAGTGACCAAATTTTCATTCTAAGACCTGTTGTATAGCAATGGGTTCAATATAGAAATCCCCTTTTGATGGTATTTGTGGACTATGAAAAAGTCTTTGATTGAGTGCGCTTTCCAATTTTTTGGATAGCCCGGCGTTATAATGGAATTCCTCTTGAATGTGTAAATTTGATTGAGTCTGTTCATGAGCATAGCAAGGGCAAATTTAATGTTAATGGAATCTTATCAAATGAATTTCCAGTGAACAACAGTGCACTCCTAGGGAATAGGTTGTCACCTACGTTGTTTATCTTCCTCGTGGATTTTGTGATACGTAGAACAGTCAGAAATGGTGGAGAGGGATTGGACGGGATTGGTGATAGGAATCAAGCAGACCTAGAGTACGCTGATGATGCTGTCCTAGTTAGCAGAACACCGCAGGATTGCAATGCTTGCTTACCAGAATTCATGAAATG
>NC_090732.1:32465451-32487951 GCF_036898095.1 Palaemon carinicauda | reverse complement strand
ACAAAGGAATATAAAATAACGTATAGACAGACATTTAGAACATATTAAAGATAATATTGTTCACTTCTATAGATTAATGGTTATACAAATGAATTCCTATGGAATACAAATTAAATTTAGTTTGATTTCGTAGGAAGGATGTACCTATCTGTAGTTAATATTACAAAACAGTTGATTATTCAGTATCCACCAAAATGACTCATCGAGCAAATCATTTTAAGTCAATAATTTTTTCACATATATCAATAACTGTGAGTCTTTGGGGTAATATGTCACTAACAAGCGGACATTCCAGGCAATAGTGTTCCTGTGTGTTGGCGTTGGGTGCGCCACATAACTTACAGGAGAAGAAGTGAGGAACTCCATCTTGCTCAGCCACCTTCCAAACTGGTCGACAACCGAGCCGAAGACACTCACAAACCACGTTATTTTGACGAACCATGAGTTCACTGCGGCGATACTTGTGTTGGTGAGAAAAGAAGTGATCATAATGCTGTATTGATACACTGGTGGCTCTCTCGGCATTACTACGATGATGAGTAGGTGAGTGAGCAGCTTGGCGCACATTTCTCTGCAGCACAGGAGAAATACAGTGGGCGCATCAGCCTCGGGAGGATCCAGTTGACAAGCAGCCTTTGCGAGATGGTCAACGGTGTTGTTAGCCAGAAGACCCACGATAGAGGGAATCCATAGGAAGTGCACTACCAGAGAGCTGATGTTGGCCATGTCTAGTTGCCTATGTATTTGTGTAAACAGGGGTTGGTATGCTGGCTTATGTGATGAAAGAGCTTGGAGTGGTGATTGCGAATCGCAGATGATCAAGCCGTTGTTTCTGGTCCGTGTGATTAGAATAACTGTATCTAGAAATCCATGTAGTTCACAGTACGTGGATCTTGATGACTTTGGGAGGCAACGGCCTGTCCAGCCCTCTGGCGGGGGTTCCAGAGAGGGGGAGAAAACAGCATATCCAGCACTGCCATTCAGCTGCAGTTGATGGCCTACAGTTGATGGCCTACAGTTGATGGCCCTACACTGAGGCACGAGGATAGTCTGTCGATGGTCTCCAATGCACGTTGTTGTTGAAGTATAGGAAGTCAGTCTAAGAGACTGGAGTGTAAGAGATTGCCGTCACAGGAGTCAGCCAGGGTGCAAGGCCATGATCCACGTTCTCTGCTATGATGTTGATGACAAGCTAACGAATATTTGAACAGACAGTACTAACTAGTGTACGTCCCCCTTGGCGTAGCTGTGGACGAGGTGCATCTAGATCAAGAGAAGTTCTGATGATGTTTGAATAGTGAGGAGACAGGTGAGGGTAATACAGGCATTTTATACTGAAGTAGGTAACATTGGAGTATATTCTCTCAACGAGTGGAGGGAGACGGAGTTCGTGTTGCATGTTTACAATTCTAGTGGATGCTGGAAAACCTGGAATGAATCTCATTGCTTGATTCTGAGACTTTACAAGAGGCTGTAGAGTTGATGTGGAGAGTTGACATAGTTCAGGGGAAAAATAATATATGGTTTTAGCGTCTATGATCGATACTCCTACAGAACAATTATTAAGCCACTTGAGAGGAATCAGGCATCGCTGTAACCGGGCCAGCATATCTTGAACAATGGGATATACTCTGTCTTGCTGGAATGGATGGTGTAATTCCCACTGGCGCTCCCAAATAATTTTGTGCATAAGGGTACAACTTTGTTTCCCACAATACATTCTGGTAGATTCCTTGCTGGCCTTAGGGAGAAGATTCTACTTTTTCCTGGGGAGATGATAAGGCCACAGGAGGATGCTGATTCATAGAAGGAAGAAAGGAAGCATTGTAAGTGATCCGGAGATGTTAAGTCTAAACCTCTCCCTCTTTCCATGTTTCAGTCTTGGATTTTATTTCATACTAGGTGAGTTTCTTTCTTATCCGGTGTTTCTATTTTTTTTTCTGTTTTTTTATTATATTCCAGGTTATTTCGGTGTATTATTATTTTGATTGCCATATCTGTTATGTTTTGTGAAATATTTTTGTGTTGTTTAAAGCTTTCTGTGTATTTGTTCTGATTTTGATATTGCTCTTTTCTTATGCCATTCATTTAATTTTGTTATATCTAATTTGATATATTTGGTTTAATTTCTTATTTCATCCACATCCTTTTTTAAGTATCTTGATGTATTTGTTATAATTCTTGCCTGTTTAACTGAATTTCATTGACTTGATGTAATTATGTCTATTGATTTTTGTTTTATGTTCACTATTTTTAGCTCCGATGATGGGAAATGTTGTTCCCGAAAGCTTAGCAAATAAACTGTCCAAATGCTGAAGTATCTACTTTCCTTCACCTATCTACTAAACCTCAAGCTTTCTAGAAGCGAAAACGCCATTATTTGCACACACACACACACACGCACACACAGGCACACACACACACACACACACACATATATATATATATATATATATATATATATATATATATATATATATATATATATATATGTGTGTGTGTGTGTGTGTGTGTGTGTGTGTGTGTGAATTTCTATTCATTCTTAATCACACACACGCACACACACATACACACACACACACATATATATATATATATATATATATATATATATATATATATGTGTGTGTGTGTGTGTGTGTGTGTGTGGTTAAGAATGAATAGAAATTGAAAAGTAACTCTTGATGAGGATGAGATTGTTATCAAAATTTATAAAACTAAAGTACACGTTCAGTTTCAGATTTTACTTTTTTAATTTGACGTGTTTTCACCACCATTATTGGTACCGTTTTCTAAACTACTGTATAAAGAGAGAAACTCTTCTCGTCTGTTCTGTTTAGACGTCAAATAATAACTTTTTATACATTTAGTATTCTTTAGATTTTATCAGGTCGCCGTTCACAACACTCGTTATCATATGACCCCATTTACTGAGTTTTATATGCAATATGTTTTATATTTATTCTCTGATTATGTTCAGTATTGATATTAAAGTTACCTATCTGGACATCGTTTCCTTTTTGAACATCTAAGATAACGAACAAAAACATTAGAAAAATGAGTAGAAAATATTATATTCCAATTTGTGTAAGATTTTGTAGCATCAATATTTAAGATTAAATAGCCAATTATATGTGTTTCGATAGCTACATAGAAGTATAAGGTTCATCTAAATATTTTCTAACAATTATTTTCATTATTTTCTTTTCTCTTTTTAGCAGAAAATAGTAATTAAAATCTTATTTGAATATATCTGATATTTCTTTTAATGGTCTCTTTCGTCACTCACCTTTTTCTAAACAGAGTATAAAAATCCTTAAAATTGATAGAGTGATCTTATTTAAAATTTAATCCTAAATCAAAGTGTGTACCCAACAAATCCCACTGCGAGTAAAGGCAGGATACAAACGTTGTTTGCTGTTCTCATGGCAGATTTTGCTGAGAAAAGTTTCCGAAACATTGGATGAGGCGGGAGAACCCTAGTACGATAGTAACTCAACTCACATTATTGTTTGTTTTGTAATAATTCATTTCATATTATTATTTCGATACAGTTTCTACGAATTACTGATTCTTTGTTACGCCCATCTCTCTACCATGTTACGTTGTTAAAGGCTTTTTGTATCCACTTTTTTTTTTTTTTTTTTTTTAAATACATAGGTTACGTTTAATATTTTCATTAAATATTCAATGATGTTGGAATATTTGAGTTAGCATACCGCTACCAACTAATATTATTGTTGAAATTATTCGTTTGTGAGCTATAAAGGTACTTTTTAGCTTAAAAGAAGATATCAATAAACAAGTGTTTGGTGTGGCTATGAGTAATTATTTGCGAAGAAAGCTCGAGCAACTGCTACTACTCTTCCCTTTCTCGTACTAACTGCAACCTTCCTATTCTCCAAAGTCGTCTATGATGTCGCTGTTGTGTTGGTAATCGAACAAATGATCAACGGATCGCCCCGCCCATTAGCCCTCTTCAGTAAAAAGTTTCCAAGGCGTAATCCATCTACTTTCGTGGTACGTCCATCATCAGTCGCATGGACCACATCCCCTTGTCTATGTCTTCATTCGACAATTTGATGCCGTGTCAGCCCGTCAATGCCAGCAACTCTTAGCTGATTATGGATATAACTGTACTATTCAACATATCCATGGTAAACTGAATCCCAAAGCTGACGCCCTTTCCAGAAAAGTTTTGTCTGCCATTCGTCTTTGAATGGATTACAAGGCCTTTGCAGAAGCCAAATGGGAGGACACTGTGTATCAAAACTGCTGGATATCCTTCATGTCTCTCCATTGAGAGGATGTCGCCACACAGTACTAAAAGGGATCGACCTATTATGCGCATTTTCAACACCAGGTAGTTGCCAGCCGTAAGTCTATAGTCTTACCTAGAATACTCTTCTAGCAAGGAGTACTACCCTCCTTTATGCTAATAGTACCGGTAGGCCACTCCTGTGCATATCTGTCTTCATGCGCCGATGTGTTTCAGTTGATCCATGACCTCTAACATCCATCGCATCGATCTACTGCACACCTACTGAAGTCAAAGTTCATATTACATGTCATTACTAAAGATATCAGGGATTGAGTATGCACCTGTAATTAATATCAACCTTAAAAATGGCATCGACTGACGGATTTGGGTGTGGGTACTTTTCATTTGCCCACGTTCATGTTCGAGTGGTTAGCTGCCTACTCCCCTCACAAAGACACCATTACCTTTCCACAGTCATCCATCGCATATAATTGCTGGGATGAAGCCATGTCCATAGTTACAAGATTTGGTAGCCCAGAGGACATTACTCTTGACATGTTGTGTAGCTACTGCAGCGCATAATAACAAATTAGATATGGCAAACTGTTTGAGTTCATCGCACAGTTAACTGAGTTAGAATTTCACAAAACCGTACATCGATTTGTAGAAGTATCTGGAAATGAAGATAGTCCTCTTGAATTTTGTAAGTAATAATGTTGGAACGTAGATAGATTAGGCCTTTGTATTCCCTAAGATGCTTGGTGCCATAATGCTTTTTTGTAGAGATATAAGGATAATACCACAGTAAATGTGGTGTTATGTAGAAAGTGATTTAAAGGACAGTTACTGCCTCGCTGGCTTGCTTTTTAACAAAAGGCTTGGCACACTGCCAATATCTATAATAAACTGCTTCCTTCCACTTGGAAAATTTAGTCAAACGTGTGTCCCTCCAAAATTAACTGTGGTTGATGACTGACTGTAAAGGGATATGATAATAAAAGTAATATAGAAGTGACTAGGGCGTCCCCTGTAAACATAAGGCAACCGACCCCTTGATGTAAGGAAAATAGTAGGAAAGAAAAAGATGCAGGCTGTCATTCATCATAAGTCATGGTTATGGAAGAATCCCAAGGTTGGGCAATTTATTCCTAGAGAAGATTAATAAAAGTTATCAAAAGCTTCAGTAAATTAAAACTTTAAACAAGAGAGGAAAATCTTGTAGTAAATTAAACAACAGCCACGAATGATTGAATGGAAAAATTAAACTAGATTTTGGGCGGGTTGGCGTGTTACAGGCATGTAAAATATTCTGCCCTACAATCTTAGAATTCATAAAACCGAAGACACAGAAGCTTTTTTAAACCTGGTATTTCATAAGAGGGCAGTCATTTAGAAGGAAACAAATGATAGCAGGAGTAAGACGCTGCTAGGAAGCTGCTTTTAACGGTGCACTGAAAACCTAGGATGTATTTGGGCTAATTGCCTATTAAATATGAAAGTGCTTTTAAAAAATACTCAATAACGAGAGATATTGGCCTGGAAAGTGTTTGATAACTATCTGAGGACTTTATCTGAACTTATAAGAAATTTGTGATATATGAAGAAGTGAAACTTAAGTATTTATTGTATACACTGTGAATACAGGTATAACTTTTCCCACTTCTATTACTTGAGATGAAAGATCATGCATCAATATTGATGACCAAAGGATGGTACATAAGATTAGGAAGCCATCAAAAAGCCAAAACCGGATGATTTTAATATATCACATATATTAAAGAACTGATGTCATGCTTTATATATATATATATATATATATATATATATATATATATATATATATATATATATATATATATATATATATATATATATATATATATATATATATATATATATATATATATACACATTGAATTTTCAATAGAATCTCAAGCAAATTCACGTAGTACTAAAAGGGGCTCGACCTATTATGCGCATTTTCAACACCAGGTAGATGCCAGCCCTAAGTCTATAGTCTAACCTAGAATACTCTTCTAGCAAACATGTATAGCCTTATATGTTTTCTTAGAGATAAATTTTACAGACAATAGAGGAAAAAATGTAACCAAACAGTGATTTGGAATCAAAATCTAAATCAAGAACCTTATTTATCATCGGCTATCAGTTATGGATAGAAAGAAAAGAACAGACAGACTAGCAAATCAGCATCTACTGGTAAATATAACAAGTCCGTAACAACGTCTAGAATTAATTTTCTACAGTTATGTTAACGATTGCGAGATAGTACGTTACAAATCTACGAACACACGACTGACTTGCAGAAGAGCATGCAAGTATTACCAATATGATAAAGTTTGTTTATCACTTCTAATAAATGGCTACAAGAACTGTAACCTTTAGGGGATTTTCTTTTTGTATGTTTTATTTGAACTATATAAAGGGATCATTGTACAGTACCATTTCATTTAAATCGACATATGAATATTCCTGGTTGTTTTATTCTTAAATAATCTTCTTATTTACGATTGCATAACCAACATTATGGGTAAATGACTATAGTTATATATTCTAATGCTCCTAACAATTGTGTATCACCAAAACGCTTCCCACATTGTATCGATATAGACTACTATATGAATTTGATTAGTATTTGGTTGACTATATTAAAAATGCTCTATTCAAAAGTTATATCATAATGTGGAAGTTTCTTCAGCTTTTTATTTCTAATATGACTATGTGTGTAGTATCAATATTCATTATTAAATCATTAGTGATTGTAACATCTATAAGTTTATGCAGGAGAGCGTAACCGAGATTTACAGCCATTTTTATTCAAACACAAAAAAGTAATAAATCTGACATGCTAAACCAATACGACTGCAACAGACAGCCTATATAATTTATCAAAACCTTCCATTTCACTAGAGGTTGCACGATGTATCCCGTATATCAAAAGTATTAATAATCCCTAGAAACTATGCAGACGACCTGCTCCCATTTTTTTCTTTATCATTTGAAACCTTAGGCAGAAAATTGTGATTTTGAAACCAAATAATTCATATATATCCAAACTAGCAAAGTATATTGGCGATGAACCTTTAATATAAATCAACTAATCGGTATCACTTTTTCTGAATTCTCCTCCAGTCTAAGGTTTAATTTGGTAACCAGATATGATCATCCATACTAAATGGTAACATTGATATAGCTTCAGATATTTTCCCCCGTTTATTAAGATAAATCTGAAATCTCTTTGCATAGTTCCAAAAAAGATCACTTAAAGTTATAGGGACTTGATTTTAAAGAATAAAAAATTTTGCCTGTAGCTATTCATATCTGGTCCGCTAATGATACCAAGTGGGTGCAGGTATTTTTTAATACACGTTTATATAGCCGATTAATTTATTTATTAGAAACATTAATGACTAAATTTATATTTATAAAGATATCTCCAGTACAAATGGCTGTAAAAAATGGAAAGTGTGGGGGCGGGCGTTCGCTGTCAATATGAAAAAAAAAAAAAAAAAAAAAAATTCTTCCAACAATCAACTGAAATCATAGATTACAAATATTTTCGTTTTATGTTTTTACAAAAATTTTACATATTTCACATTAAACAAATTAAAAATTATGGCTTTCGTTTATCAAATCAATTTTCCTTTCTTTCTATCTCATACCATCTAATAGATGTAACTAATACAAAATGATATATTTCATGAAAAATTCATCTTTTCCAACGAGTTGCTCTCAACGATATTCTTTGCGAGTCGGTGTGCGAAGTAAAAGTTATTTCCTTCTGTCGCAGATTTTGTTGAGAAAAGTTTCCGAAACATTAAACGAAGCAGAAGGTGATACTCTTTGTCGAGTGTAAGTCGACACTAAATCTTATACATTTTATATTTCTTTTATTATTTACAAGACTGAATAGTCTAGCCTTTCATTGAAAGATATGTATAAATATATTTCAGAGTGTGTTTGACCCTTCGGTAATAATAACTATTAAGCTAGTGTTCCTTTAAAATTTTCATAACCTTACATAGAAAAACACCCAGAAATTTAAGTGGACATGAAAATAGCGGTCAAAAATAAGAAATTTTTTGGTAAAATAATTTTGGTTACTAATTACAAGTTTTGTGAATATTTATGATCGAATAAAACGTGTAATATGTTTTTCTGTAGAGAATTGGTGACGTACATTGATTACCAAGGCCATTTCATAGGTTATACAGCTGTTTTTATTACTTATTTTATTTCCATAGAGCCCTTAAAATATCATTTTACTTTATTGAAAATATATCCCTTTACCTTAAAGAAACTGCGCTAAAGAGAGAGAGAGAGAGAGAGAGAGAAAGAGAGAGAGAGAGAGAGAGAGAGAGAGAGAGAGAGAGAGAGAGAGAGAGAGAGAGAGAGAGAGAGAGAGAGAGAGAGAGAGTAAATATGACAAATTCGTAGATAATTTGTATTTTTCATAACGATACAAACCTCGCTATTTACATGGGGTAATTACTTCAGTGCAGCCGATGACGAGCCATAAAGTTTTAACGAGGGGTTTCCTACCCCACCGCTAGTTAGTGGGGTGGGGGGGGGGGGGGGGGTAGCTTGCTACCCCTCCACCCTCACACACACCGGTGATTCGGCCACTTTACTTAGAGGTAGGACTTATCTTGGGGGACAGGGCTGGCGGGCACATAACTGTAAATAGCTATGTTTGTATCGTTAGGAAAAATACAAATTATCTACGAATTTGTCATTTGTTCCTTAACTGAATACAAACCACGCTATTTACATGGGGTGACTCAACCCTCAGGAAGGGAGGTAAGTCCCCTGCCATACTGGCTTTGGCTTGCCCGGGGTCCCCGACCCTGAGTTCATAAAGCAACTCCAGGATCGGGGACCCTGCACCTCGCAGGCAGTCAGGGACTGTTGCGGCCTATGTAAGCTGTGTGTGGAGGTGAGCAGTGACACGTCCTAGGAAGTTGAACTGGAGTCCTTAATAAGGAAATCTAAGTTAGGACAACCCAATACCACCTCGTCAGGGTATGGGGACATGACAGTATTATAAGCTAGTACTAGGAACACAAGGAAGCATGGCTTACCTGCAGAGGTTCGAGGTCAGCTGTGCAAAGAACCAGGATGCTGTTTTTCTCCATGGGAGGAGAGGATGAAGAAAAGAAAAGGGCCAGACAGATCTTTTCATTCACACAGACCAAAACCGGGTAACAATGCCCTCAACCCTCTGCTACTTGTCCAGTTAGGAGCCTGAGGTTAGACCAGCTGTTGTGCAGCCACCACAGGGCCGATAGAAAACGTATCGAGCCTCCTGTGGGTCACGTCTTGCAGGTAGTGGGCTGTGAAGATAGTCTGACGCTTCCAGACCCCGGCTTGCAGGACCTGCGTCACAGAAAAGTTCTTCTTGAAGGCCAGGAGCGCAGCTACGCCCCTGACATCGTGTGCCCTAGGGACGGGGGAGGGTCAGAACTCAAGGCCAGGTGGATTACCTTACGGATCCAGGCTGAGATGGTGTTCTTGGTGACCCTCTTCTTCGTTGGCCCGGTGCTAACAAACAAGGCTCGCACCTGCGGCCGGACGGCAGCTGTTCTCTTCAGATACAACCTCAGACTCCTAACTGGGCACAGTAGGAGATGATCTGGGTCATTTGTTACAGAACGAAGACTCGTGACCTGGAAAGAGTCGAACCTAGGGTCCTGCACTCCCGGGGTCTGAGTCTTGGCAACAAACTCAGGGACGAAGTGGAACGTCACCTCCCCCCCTCCCCTTGAATGGGCGACGTCGTATGAGAGATCATGTAGCTCGCTAACTCGCTTGGCCAAGGCCAAAGCTAGCAGGAACACCGTCTTCCAAGTAAGGTGGCGATCCAAAGCCTGGCGTAATGATTCATAGGGAGGCCTTTTAAGAGACCTGAGGACTCGAACCACGTTCCAAGGAGGAGGTCTCACTTCCAACTGAGGGCAGGTAAGTTCATAACTTCGTATGAGCAGGGACAGTTCCAGCGAGGAGGAAATGTCTATTCCTTTGAGCCTGAAGGCAAGACTTAAGGCTGAGCAATAGCCTTTCACTGCCGAGACTGAAAGGCGCATTTCTTCCCGCAGATACACAAGGAACTCCGCTATTGCTGGTAGAGTGGCATAGAGGGGAGAGATACCCGTTCCACGACACCAACCACAGAAAACTCGCCACTTCGCCTGGTAGACTCCTGAGGATGACCGGCGCAGGTGACCACACATCCTTTCCGCAACTTGTTGCGAAAAGCCTCTCTCTTTGAGGAGATGCTGGATAGTCTCCAGGCGTGAAGTCAAAGCGAAGCTACGGCTTTGTGGAAGATGTTGCAGTGTGGTTGTTTGAGTAGCTCGCAACGTGGAAGGAGTAGCAGAAGGTCTGGAAACCACTCAGCGTGATGCCACAGCGGAGCTATCAAAGTCATCGAGAGATTGACCGATATTCTGGTCTTGTTGAGGACCCTCCTCATCAGACAGAACGGGGGAAAGGCGTACAGGTCGACGTTGTCCCACCGTTGTTGAAAGGCATCCCGCCAGAGAGCCTTGGGGTCCGGGACTGGGGAGCAGTACAGCGGAAGCTTGGTGTTCAACTCCGTAGCGAACAGATCTACATTCGGGGAACCCCACAAAGTCAAGACTTTGTTGGCTATCAGAGGATCCAAAGACCACTCGGTACTCACTATCTGCGTCGTTCGGCTCAGACTGTCGGCGAGCACATTCCTCTTGCCTGGAATGAAGCGAGCTGTAAGTGATATCGAGTGGACCTCGGACCATCTCAGGATCTCTACTGCAAGATGGGATAGTAGTTCCGAAAAGGTGCCTCACTGCCTGTTGATGTAAGCCACTACCGTGGTGTTGTCGCTCATCACCCCCATGGAGTGACCCGGCAGGACTTGATGGAACTTTTGAAGGCCCAGAAAGACGGCCTTCATCTCCAGCAGGTTTATGTGAAGGTACTGTTCTGATTCTGACCACAGGCCGGAGGCCCTGTGGTTCAGCAGGTGGGCCCCCCATCCTTTGTTTGACGCGTCCGAAAACAACATCAAATCTGGGGGGGGGGGAGACGAGAAGATCCACTCCCTTTCGTAGATTCTCTTCCGCCACCCACCACTCCAGGTCCGACCGTTCTGCCGACCCCATTGGGATCAAGATGTCTGGGGAGTCGAGACCTTGACTCCATCGGGACTTCAGCCGCCACTGAAGGAATCTCATCCTGAGGCGATGCTGGGAACGAGGCGGGTTAGAGAGGAAAGGTGACCGAGGAGACGAAGTCACGATTGGGCTGGGAGTTCTTCTCGAGTGAGGAAAGGTCTCGCGACCTTCCTCAGCCTGGAAATCCTTTCGTCTGATGGGAAGCCTTTGTGGAGATTGGTGTCTATGATCATACCTAGATAAACCAGCCTCTGAGAGGGCTGCAGAGAAGACTTCTCGAGGTTTAGCACGATCCCCAGATCCCGGCACGATCCCCAGATCCCGGCACGATCCCCAGATCCCGGCAAACCTCGAGGAGCTTGTCTCGGTGGTGGAGAAGGGAAACTTCCGAGTCTGCCAGGACCAGCCAGTCGTCCAGGTAACGAAGGAGACGGATGCCAGTCCTGTGTGCCCATGAAGAGATGACGGTGAAGACTCTGGTAAACACCTGTGGTGCTGTGGAGAGACCGAAACACAACACCTTGAACTGGTAGATCTTGTGATCGAGGCAAAATCTTAGGTACTTCCTTGAAGACGGATGGATTGAGATCTGGAAGTACGCGTCCTTCAGATCAAGAGTGCACATGAAATCCCGCGGTCTCACTGCAAGTCTGACCGTGTCTGCCGTCTCCATGCTGAACGGAGTCTGCTTGACGAACCCGTTCAGTGTCGAGAGATCGATGACTGGTCTCCAGCCTCCAGACGCCTTTTTCACAAGAAAGAGTCGACTGTAGAAGCCTGGGGACCCGCCCACGACCTCTTGGAGCGTGTTCTTCTCCAACATGGTCTGGACTTCGGCCCGAAGGGCCTGCCCTTTTGCCGACCCCATGGCAAGAGAGCTCAGCGACACTGGATCCGCTGTCAGGGGAGGTAGAGATGCCGTGAACGGGACGCGATACCCTTGAGAGATCACAGAGTTCATCAAGGCATACGCCCCGAGTTGCTGCCACCTTGCTGCGCAACTCTGAAGGCATCCCCCCACTGGTGGACATGCAGGGGTATTGCCACCCCTAGCGTTTCTGGCCTCGGCCGGTACCTCTAGGGTTCTTGTTCCCCCTGGAGGACTTCTTGCCCCTTCTGCCCTTGACAGGAAAGGGCTTAGACACCTTGGGCTTCGCTGTAACGGCTGTCTTCTTCATGTCCTTGGCAGGGCGGGGCTGCTGTACTGCCGGAGGCTTGTAGGGCCTTGATGTCAGGGCTCTATGGATGAGTGAATACTGATTGGACTGCCTCCACCTCTCGGCAGTACGCTCCACATCCTTAGGCTCGAACAGACTCTTGCTGAGGACAGAAGAGTGTCTGAGCCTACTA
Organism: Palaemon carinicauda; assembly: GCF_036898095.1. Taxonomy (NCBI): domain Eukaryota; kingdom Metazoa; phylum Arthropoda; class Malacostraca; order Decapoda; family Palaemonidae; genus Palaemon; species Palaemon carinicauda. Next base: position 32,475,168 of record NC_090732.1, on the reverse strand, counting down.
GCCTCGGCGCTGGGGACCTTTTGATGAAACCTCTCTGCCACTGCGTCCCGACGCTTGAGGATCGTGTTGGCCCACATTCTGGTAACCTGGTGGGACAGGAACTCGATGGTCCGAGTTCCCAAGAGGAGGAAGGTCTCCAGAGCTTTCCTGGTACTTCCCTTGGACAGATCCTCGGACTGCACCAGAATGCCCAGAGAACCCAGCCAGAAGTCTAGTCATGAAGCGGCATGCATGGCACACTTAATGACTTTCTCATGACTCTGGATCTCAGTGGTCGAGAAGGACACGTGCCGGTTGGAGAGTCTCTCAAGAAAGACTCCCCCAGTGAGGGCTTCCACGGAATGGTGAAGGGGAAGACTCAAAGAAGGCTCCTCAAGGATCTCAAAATATCTCCTCTGACGGACTCGAGGAGGAGGGATGAGCTTATACCCGGCACCCGACCTGCTTGAGGAGGCAAGCTCCGCAAGTTGTCCTTTGATATTCTCTCTGGCACTCTTCATCCCCCAAGACCAGGGCAAAGCTGCACTGGCCCTGGAGGGCCTATGAGAGCCAAAGATACCATCCAGGACTGTGTCCTGCCCATCACGAGGAGGGACCTCAGGATCTGGGATCCCGTTGAGACTCCTCATGAGAGACAGAACTTCCCAGAATGCATGTTCCGATTCTTGGCGCTCGCCTCCTGATGGACTTGCAGCGAAGTCCTGGGGGGACGCGTGAATATCCTCGACCGGCCTAGGCTGCTCCTGTCTTATCCTGGCCGATGAATTAGGAATAATCTTAGAGTCCTTAGATTCCCTCCTGGGAGGGATACAGGACTCCAAAAGCGAAGGTGGTAGGTCCTTCTCCACCTCAAGACGAGGGGACCTCTCGGGAGGAGGATGAACTTCCTCCATTGGTGCGATGGGGAAGACACCCTCTCCGACCGACTCCCCTGAAGAGGGGTATTCCTCCTCCGCAGGGGAAGGCGAGAAGGTCTGAGGAGGAGCAGGAACCTTGCCTAAGGATCTGCGAGGAGATAGCCTAGGTCTCGGAGGAAAATCCACGGGAGAAACTCCTCTCTTCCTCTTCAGGGGGGAGGAAACTGCCACTGGTTCGCGACCCGAGTCAGAGGCGGCAGGCTTCATAGCCCCTACAAGAGCTCTGAGAAAGGTATCAAACCACGGCTGTTGACTGACAGCGGCGCTGGCAGACACTCCCTTTGGAGGAGTACACAAACGAGGGTTCGCCTTCTGGGCTGCAAAAGAAGAATCCCTAGATCTCTCTGGGGAGCGCCCCCCCCCTCTGGCGAGCGCGCTGGTCTGCGCTTACGGAGGGGGGAGCGAGACAAGGAAGAATCCGCCTGGCAGCGGTCGCGTTGGGGCTCGTGAATCGGGCCCTGCACAGGGTCGCGCGCGTTAGCGTAATGCGAGGCTGGAATACCGCGGGCAGGAGATGCTGGAAAATCGCGCGCGCGCGCCCACCCGCGTGGGCGGGGCCGGCCGCAAAGCGATGGCGCGCAGATGAATCAATGGCGCGGACATGTCTTGGAGAGCGGGCCGGAATAAGGTCGCGAGAGCGTGATGGTGAAGGAGTCGGTGTACGACGATCAGGAACCGGCCGAACGCGCGGGTGCGCAGAGACCTGGTGGGAGCCGGAAGGGCGCGATATGACAGGGGCGCCTGTGCGCGTGCCTGGGAGAACTCGCCGCGAAGGTGATAGAATTACAGCAGAATCCCGAGAGACCTGTGGGCGACGGTCGGAAGGGATCGCCCTATTCGCTTGCAAGTTTGTTAACTGCGCTGGCGATTGTTGGCACGCATAGCACGCATCTGGAACAGGCTGTTTCGGAGGTCGCGGGTTGCGAACGGCATGAGGAACGCTCACAGCCACCTTGAACTCAGGCACAGGGCGCGTAGATGGGACTGGGCGCGACAGATGGCCGTCGCGCGCGACATTGTCAGCAGCAGACATGCTCGGTTCCAGAGGAGGCTGTGAGCGCCTGTGTGCTAACTTAGCCAACCCCGGAGCTACGTGTTGAGTCAGCGCGCCACGCGATCGCGTTGGAGAACGCGCGGAAGCTGGAACAAAATCCGAGTGCGAAAGCGCATCGCGAACCTCTTTAACAGCACGCGATGGAGAGGGCGTCGCGGATGGAATCGCGCGTGAACGCGCGACGCGATCTACCCCCGTCGGGAGCGACGAGTCCGAAGGAACCTGTAGGCACCTGTGCGCCGACTCTGGAACCTTTTGGACCGCATGAAGAGTGACAGGAACCGGGGGCGATCGCGCGTCGCGCTTTCCCCTTATAGGGCGCGACGAGTCCACGAGAACCCGTGGGCGCCTCTGCGCCAACTCCGGAACATGTTGGACCGCGCGCGGTGGTGATACAGGAACAGGGGGTGAACGCGCGCCACGTTTCTCCCCCAAAGGGCGCAGCGAGTCTGTAGGAACCTGTGGGCACCTGTGCACCGACTCAGGCACCTTTGGAATCGCGCGCGATGTAACAGGAGCTGGGGGGCGTGGAAGTGCTGGTGAAGGTGGCTGCGCGGGCGCCTTTGAGCGCTTGCACGCTGCATCAGGAACAGCTGACGATGGGCGTGGGCGCGCAGGGGAACCCTGGCGCGTAACAGGATCAGAGGCGCGAACGCCTACAGGTGAGCGCCGAAGCTCTTTGTCAGCAACAACAGGAACAACAGCAACGGGCGCAGGCAGAGCCTTACGCTTAGAGACGACAGGCGCAGTTTTGCGCTCAAGTCCCTGAGACCCCGAAGGGCCAGGAGACTACGCAATGGTAGACTCAGGGGGCGCGTAAAGCGCATCAGCAGCCTTCGAAGTAGAAGGTTGAGGAGACCCTTGTCCCGACGGACGACCATCCTCCAAAGGGGAACGCGAACGATTCCCGGAGAGGTCTAGGGTAGTAGCTGGCAGGACAGGAGAGCGGTGAGTCGTCTCCTCCGCAGAGTATTGTGGGGTACGACGAGCCGAAGAGGCGCCTCCTAACCCCCTTAAAGGGAGAAGGAAGACCTCTACGGCAAAGGGGAGAGCGAGCCTTCCGCCTTATACGCCCACGAGGGGCCGTGGGATCAGCAATCTGACCATCAAAGGGCCTCCGAAGAGGCGTCTCTACCAGAGAACTCCCTCGAGAGGGAATCTCAGTGGAAGGAGAGACCGTAGGACTCCGCTCCTCCCTCGAAGTGTGTCCGGAGGGAGAGACAGAGCCTTCAGCTACCTCAGTCACAACAGGTGTTTGGACAGATCCATGGGATGTTTCCGAAACAACTACATCAACTACAGACAGAGGATCTATTTCCGCTGTAGTTGCCGATTGTTCGGCGGCCACACCCCGTTTGACCATGTCAAACAAGGCTGCATTGGAGGGCGAACCCTGTAGCCCCAAGGAAGCCCAAAGCTGAAAAATATCCTTGTTAGACATAACTACCTCCTCCGAGGGGGGAGGGGCAGCCTCCTCGCTATGGTAGGCAGCGGCCTCTCCCTTACCACGGGATCGGTCAATATCAATATCAATATTACGGTCTACGCTACCGTTCGCCGCCCGAGCGGGAGCTTCGGAGGAGGAATGGGCGGCGGGAGGAGAAGACCTAGGATTTTCTCGCCCCCGAGAACTTTCGGAAAGAGAACGATCCCGTTTAGCCTTCTTCTTACGTCGCCGGGCAAACCTCTCCCACTGGGAGGTAGACCACTCCCTACATTCAATAAACAAATTAGCTCTATCACACCGTTGGCCCCTACACTGCGTGCATAAGGAGTGTGGATCCGTCTCCACGGGCGACATAAAGGATCCACAAAGGCGGCCGGAAAGACCAGGGCAAGTGCGCATGATGATAATAGAGGCCAACTTCACACACAAACACTGTAAGAAAAAGCAAACAAAAAATTATGGCAGTCAAAGAGAGGAGAGCGCTGACAGGTCTGTCGTCTCTCCGAGCCAAAACTAAAGTGGCCGAATCACCGGTGTTTGTGAGGGTGGAGGGGTAGCAAGCTACCCCCCCCCCCCCCGCTAACTAGCGGTGGGGTAGGAAACCCTTGTTAAAACTTTATGGCTCGTCATCGGCTGCGCCGAAGTAATTACCCAATGTAAATAGCGTGGTTTGTATTCAGTTAAGGAACAACTTTATTTTTCATTGTTTAATTTGGAAAATCTAAAAGAAAAACTCTTACTAATATGATGAATGCCAGTGGAATAATTGAAAAACATAATTCGAAACAATATTTTGTGTGGATAATTGCCTTGGTAAAGGGAAAATGAACTCATCGGGGAGCTAAAATATCTTCTCTGAATTTTTTAATAACTAATAAAAAAAGTTAAGTTTTCATATTCTCGTTTCCTTCTTCCAGTCTGTGCTGGGAATAGTGATAATATATCATTGTTTATATTACTTTTTTTTTGTAAGAAAAGTGTTTTTTGAATGACGATAGAGTCAACTGTTAACTGACTTTCTACCTCAACTAGGCACTATGGAAGGAGTTCTTGGAAAAGGAAAATTACATTATTAATAACCCATTTATTATGCAACTCAAACTTTTGTACTCTTAGGTATATAACCTTAGAATTTTCTTGACCATTAATGATAATACTGAAGATTTTATATTTCTAAAGATGACTGAATAAGAATGCACATATAGTTGTATAAATATGGCCTGAAGAACTTTAATGGTAAAGAGATACTTGCTCCTAACAAGATACATCATTGTTTGAGGTAAATACTTAGATAGCTCTCTGGGAAATTGCCTTGGTTAATTGAAGAAAAAGAATAGTTAGACAAACGGCCGTTGGCAACGACCTAAAAAAAGAAACCAATTATTTGATCAAATATAATATCAGTCTTTTGTTAGTATTGCCACATTGGGAACACAAAGAATGGTCCAGAAGAATAATAAAGGATATGACATGAATTTCACCCTAATAAGAATTATAACTCTTTTATAGATAAGAGTCTTAGTGTTGTTTTTATCGAATTTCCAAATCCTTTAGGAATGTTATATTTGAATCATATTCAAACATATTTTTCAGTAATAAGTAGTTACAGATCTCTCTCTCTCTCTCTCTCTCTCTCTCTCTCTCTCTCTCTCTCTCTCTCTCTCTCTCTCTCTCTCTCTCTCTCTCTCTCACTTTTTTGCTAACTCTTTCATGCTTTACCAATGATTAACCTTATAAATCAACGTTTTATATAATAAAAGGTTATCACCTATGTAAATCAAGATCTCACGTGACGAAATATTCTCAAGAATAATATATCAACACAGACATTCACCTGCACAAACCCATATAGTATATATATATATATATATATATATATATATATATATATATATATATATATATATATATATATATATATATATATATATATATATATATATATATATATATATGGCAAACTATTTTCATTCCTTGAAGGGGAGACACCAGGAGAGTTCATCCTTCTGATATATCAGGAATCCGTAGCTAAGCTGGCGGGCATAGACAGCCCTATACCATTCACCTTCAAACGTCTATTGATGATGAGAATTCACGTGTACATGGAAATGCAAAATATAATGCTTGGATTAAACATGGGTCGTAAAGATTTGTATCATGACATTAATCTAATAAGCTTCTCATTAAAAAATATCTGACAGTCTTTTTTCTCATATTGCAGTGATTAATCCGTCATTTCTCTTCATATCTATTTCCTTTATATTGTAGGATACATATTCTTCAAAGGTTTTAATTACGATTATCTAGAATAAATTGCAGATGATACTTATAGTTATAGCATCTGGGATTACTGTGTTCTATTTTTCTTTAGCACCCTTTTATCGAAAAATAGTTTAATATTAAATGAAAAGCGAACATTTCACAAATTTCTGATGTGAAACCAATTTCACACCAGCAATAGAAATTCTGGGCATATCAAATAGTATTCAAGAATGTCGTTGACAATGAAAATGGCATGGACTGTCATGTTGTGAATGGGAATGAAAATGGAAGTTTGTCCCAGTGCAAATACACAGCTTCTTCCTTTACATATGAAAGATAACGGTGAAGCTGGAAGTGGTTGGTAGCTACCAATCAGTAGCAGAGGGAATCCAGCACCCCTGCTTGCTCACTGAGCAGTCACTTTGGTAACAGGCGTCATTAAGAACAGATGTTCCTGCTTGCTAGAATATTTTTACCATATTTTCAAATAATCTTTCTTCTCTTTCAAGCGTGCTAGCTATTGTGGGTCTTTGGTGGGGATGCCTGTCTGGATGCGAAAATGTCCAGGCGTGTCGGATAATAAATGAGGAACCTTTCTGAGTTTTAAGGAAAGGGATACTTACCTCTTGTTTTCTGCCTGTAGAGGACACTCCTGCAGTCACTCCTTGTAATGAATGTCGTGAGTGGTCACCCTCCTATTTGGGGGCGTATGGTTGGAGGAAGAAGTAGTCTGAAAGGGATTCCTAGCCTTTTGGGTCATCCTGACTTCTACCTCAGATCCAGGTACTCTTCCCCTCCAAACTTTCCCCATTGGTCTATTTGGAAGCTGTTAGAGCAAGAAGGGTTGTCCTTTAACTTTGGGGAAAACTTTGAGGTAAAGAAACCTTCAAGTTTTCCTTAGCAAAATGGGAAGGCCTCCACCCTGATGGGAGTCTCCTTTGCTGATGGATGACGCTTTGCATTTACTGTGGTCCGTCTTAAGACTGTAAGGTTCACTTTTCCAAGGAGCGTTTTCTGGAGGTTCTTACATCAAAGGCACCACTGGAAAGTGTTGCTGCTCCTGCCAAATATGTCATCAGTTCTCCTCCTTTAAGGACACAAAGGAGGGAGTCCCTTCTCAGTATGTTCCTATGCTCCTGCCTGTGAAGCTGACTACCCCCACCTTAGTCTTTTGGCTACCTCGTAAGACTGCCAAAGGAGACATGTCCTCTAATCACCTTCCTGTGGCAGACCTACTTTTACAATGCTAATGAGTATTATAAGGCAGATTTTCCAATACTCGAACAAGCATTTTTATGCGCCTTCCCCTGAGTGTGCTAACTATTTGGAAGAAGTGCTTCCATACAAGCTGCACACATAGCCACTTCTAGAGTCCCGTGTTGTTAGGTACCACAAGCGAGGATGAGTTTCTTTTCCTAATAGCCATAGCTCTTTGGAGCATGCTAGCTCTTTGGACCATGATAGCTCTTCAGAGCAACTTCAACATATGTGACAATTATACTGCCGTAAGCATTCAACATCACCTAAGTGCTTTCTGAGTACCTTAGCTAACCTGGGTGCGCTGATAAGGTTGCTCGTTAACCTTTGCTTGACCCCTTCTACCCTGATCCTGAGGAACTAATGTGCATTTCAATGTGCATTCAACTGCACACTGTGCTGATGCTCACTCACCTCCCTAGAGATAGGGAACAGAGGAGCTGCTTCTCTCACACCTTACCTAAATGCGCGTTCAACACTAATCTAACCACCGGCATTGCCATTGTTCTATCATCAGGGATCAATGAAGGAGTGAATCCTTCAGGCAGAGATTCGGGGTCTACTAGAGAAAAGTGCTCTCCAAAAGGTGGACGATAGCTCCCTAGTTTCTTCATTCGACTCCTTATAGAGAAGGTGCCTTGAGTCTGGTAACAAGTCATAAATCTGTTAGTCCTGAACAAGTTTGTGTTACAATCATTATTCAAGATGGAGACTTCAGCCACAGTAAGACAGGCAATCAGGTCTTTGGACTTCATGGTGACGATCGATCTGAAGGAGGTGGACTCCCAGATTCCAGTCCACCGTAAAACCAGGATGTACCGCTGCTTTGTTATGGTGAACAGAGTGTACCAATTTATGATTCTTTCTTTTGGTCCCTCGACAGCACAAGTGTTTGCCAGAGTTTGTATGTATTTTCACCGTGGGCACACATCGATGATATTAGTCTTTTATGATATTTGGATAATAGGATGATCTTAGCAGACTCAAAGGAAGCCTATTCTCCTTCACCGAGACAGACTTCTTTCGTTGTGTCATTACCTGGGGATCTGGGTGAATCAGAAGAAGTCAATTCTAGTCCCCAAACAGCGACTCATTTAGCTAGGAATGGACATGGACACAGTCCTCGGAAAACCCTCCCCATCTCAGACAGGGTAGCAAGTCTACGAGAGGCAGCACTTCCCTTCCTTCTTCAGCCCTTCCTGCTAGATCATATGTTGTATAGGTTATCAGGATGTTTAGTGTCCATGGAGCATCTCGTTACAAATAGCTGTTTTTATCTAAGATCATCACCAATGGAAGGTAAAGGTACACTTATTTCACCTCTATCATTGTTCCTAATAGGAGAAAAATCCACAAAAGATCTGGAATGTTGGCGGGATGAGACACACCTTCTAAGGGGCTCTCCTCTTCTGATGCCTTCTCCAGCGCTCCTTTTATTCACGGATGCATCAAGGGTAGGTTGGGGAGCACACCTTCATAAACATACGACTTCTTGATAATGATCTGATCAAGATCTCAATCACCATTTTAACGTGTTGGAGCTTCGTGTAGTTCTTGTGTACCAAAAGTGTGGTCTACTCAAGATCCTTACTTTGTGAGATTCACTGACAGTAGACCTGTTTGCAAATATCTGTTTAAATACCTATCTTATCAGAAAAAGTGCCATTTTACATTTCATAATCACATTTTACATTTCATAATCACATTTTATGTACCAAAATCTCCTTATCCATTTTTTTTAATGTTGATCTAATGTCCTGGGAAATCATTTATTGTCTGTCCTTAGTACGTATATTCAATTTCTAGAAGCACGTCCATAACCCTTTTTTTGGTTGTTTCTGCATTTTTATTGAACATTATCAAGGTTTTACTAATATTGATTTTCAGTCATACATTTCTCCTTTATTTACTCTAATATATAGTTGTTGTTAGATATACTATACATGTTACTCTACATAGAGAGAGAGAGAGAGAGAGAGAGAGAGAGAGAGAGAGAGAGAGAGAGAGAGAGAGAGAGAGAGAGAGAGAGAGAGAGAAAGTGCGTTTGATACGTAATGCAATACAAAATACCTATGAATAAATTCTGTTTTATATTATATATTCTTATTCGATGTCATTGGATGAGGAAAGGTGAATATTTTATGATTCCCTAGGGAAGTAAGGATAGAGCCAATGATTTCAATAAAATGATTGATACAACGTTAAACTTCGAATAAATATGTATTGATAGTTTTTTTTTATATGTTCTGCACATCTCCACCATTATTTTTTTTTTTTTTTCATAGAATATGTAGACCTATTCATGAAAAGTATGTCACATATTCGACCACTTTTTCGTGTATGATATTTGTGAAATCTTAAAAGTTAGCCGGGAAATTTCAGATGAGAATTACAATAGTTACTAAGACATCTTCGGTCATAATATACGGTCACCTTTAAAAATATTTCGGGCGTTTTCTTCCACATCAACCAGACTGATCTATATTGACAGTGTTTGAAAGTGAAGAATGTATAAAACTCACCCTTTGAGTGTAACTTTTCACTTCAAGATTGAATAAATTTTAGGTTGAAACAGACTTGAAGTGTGTTTTGGCTAACATGGGCGAACTCTGAGAACCAAGTTTTAAGGGGATTTTGGGATAATTCTTAACTAATTAGATACTTCTTGATAAACTTCAAACTACATTTTACTATAAATAACAATTTGTTTTTGAGGGCAAACGAATAAAAGGCTTTAATGGATGCACTATAGTTATTAAAATTTTCGAAAAACTCATTCC
>NC_090732.1:32447951-32455451 GCF_036898095.1 Palaemon carinicauda | reverse complement strand
GAAGTGAATCTAATGTTGTTTACAGATATGTTGCATTGATTGCAGTTTTATTACAAATGTTTCCGTTATTGATATTTTACGATAAACAGTAATATGCATAAAATAAAGTAAGCCATTATTTTGCTTCCCTTCTTTCGTTTTTGTTGGAATGTACTTTCATACTAAGTAAAGGATTTCTTATTCCATTTATGAAAAAAAACTTATTTCGTAAAAAACATAAAACAATAAAACAAGACCATAAACTCTAAACTAACATGTGAGTCTGCACATATACACATATATATGAATACATATACATACACAGTATATATAAATATATATATATATATATATATATATATATATATATATATATATATATTTATATATATATATATATATATATATATATATATATATGTATATATAATTATATACATATATATATATATATATATATATATATATATATATATATATATAATTGTATATGTATATAATTATATATATTATATTATATATATACATATATATATATATATATATATATATATATATATATATATATATATATACATATATATATATATATATATATATATATATATATATATATATATATATATATATATATATATATATATATATATATATATATATATATGTATATAGTGCAAAACACCATGAAAAATGACGTACTAAAGCACCTTAAACTCATAAAACAAATCAAAATTTACAAGTACGCTCAAGAAGTCAAATAAGAATAGCTACTAAAGCGTTAAAAACTCAAACATAAGATGGAAATTTACAATTATAATAAGAAAAAAAGTCAAAAGTACTCTAACAAGGCACCAAAAACGTATACAGATCCTAATATGTAAGTAGAGTGACTCCCTAAAGTAAAAATAAAAAATAATCAAAGTAACGGAACTAAAGTACCACAAAAACATATGATAATGGTAAAAATAGTCATTACAGTTACAAAACTGTAATGAATTAAGACTGAAGAGAGGAAAGCCCAGGTAGTTAACACTGCTGGTACTACTTGGGTTAGGAGGTGGGTGAGTAGTTCCTGGTGTCTAAAAATAAGAGGGCCACTTGGCTGATGTCGCATATCCTTCGCATATGGTGAACTTCTTCCTACCTGGAACAGATTTTGTCTTCTTCATTTGGGGAAAAAAAATCGGAACGTGCCTCTTATTGGTATGAAATCACAGGCTCATGTAACATGTTGACTCTCTGTCCCTTCTCTGACGCTGGTATGAGCTGCTGTAAAGAGTGATGAAGTACTTTCATGGTATTATAACTTTCTGCAACACATGAGATGGCAAGCCGGAAAGTTTTGAGGCCTTGCAGTCTTCCTTATACCACAACCAAACATTAAAAATGCAGAAGTAAAGGATGTATCAAAGAGAGATTGATGTACCACGGCCTGGCCTGCATAGAAGTCTTGTCGAGGTTGGACAGCATATCACTCTTGTTGATGTGACCTACTTTTCCAATATACTCATTGGTGTTGGGACCTGGCACTTCCACCTTCTTCTCGTGATACCTATGACGAATTCCAGAGCCAGACAAAAGGATAGTAACTACACTGTTATCCTTCCACTGCTTAGTAAGCATCATGTTTCCTTCTAGAATATCTCTCCTGTTCATTTCTTTGCCAGGTGTAAGCTAAGGATAAGAAATGATGTTGGTCCTCCTAATACATATATATCTGCAACCGAATCACTCAATTCAAGTGCCCAAGGAGGTTAATGCTGGTGACCAGTTATCAGCATAGCTAGCAGATTGGTGTGGTTTTTATAGGATCTTGACAGAGATGATAACAATCTTGCTGTTTACCTGCTGGGTAGACTCCTTTGAAAGTCTTGAAAGACAGGATAAATTTCTATCCCCCTGATTAAGGAGGGTGTCATGAATAAATACGTTAAATATCTCCACCATACTAGTCAATATTTCAATGTAGATTTCAACTATGTGGGCCACAATGAAGAGTGCATGTTTAACTTTAATCCAGGCAGCGCAGCCCTTTCTGGACTTTCTCATTGTACGATCATTTTAGCTTTTTCAGTGACTAGCCAAGTTTCTCACAGTTAGGTTATTAATACTGTGCAGAATATTGACCTAGTCCATGAAACAATCACACCACATTCCTCTGACAGAACACTAATGTCAATCACGTCATAAGGAAACATAATTACAGTATATAGCTGTACTATGTTACATTTTCACACACTTATTATAATTAATAACTGTATAAGGTGGCAGAGAGCAGGGACATTTTTTGGCAGTCGTTAACTCTGGGAGGAATTGAGCAGACACTGATTCACTTTGCCTTCGTTCCCCATATATTTGCAAACACTATAATATTGTAATCAGTTAAGTAGAGACTTGAAATATGTTGCTATTGACTGAAGCAATATGGCGAACCGTATAGCACAGGTTGCGTTCATTAGAATAGTGAAGATAAAAAAAAATATTCCAGAGGGGTGAATTGCCTGCTATAAGAAAAAACATGAACATGATTGGATAATTTCTTGCTTCTTTCATATTTACATATTGCTTATTACAATTTTAATTTGTTTTTTATTAAACCCTTGCCCCAAAACATATTTATATCTATTCACAATTGGTACATATATAAGGAGGTTTTATATATATACATTTTTTTTTTAAATGATCAACATTTATTTTTTTTTTTATCACTAACATCTAGCTCGAAAATGATTGTAATATTTTGATCTGTTAATCATATAATAGCTTATATATTTCAATTCCGTATAGCGTCAATCTTCAAATTTATTTCACCTTATTTCAAACCATGTTAATACATTTTCTCCTATATCAATATGTATTCCCTGAAATTTAATAAAATGCTATTTCTTGCGATTTTTCATGGATACTTTAACTTACTTATTTGTATAATACTCATAAACAGCACACACATAAAGCAAAAGCTTTGATTAAGGTTAACTGTATATTAGACTGAATTATACGATACTATAATAGGAATTTTAAGACTGCCTACGTCTGTTACGTTGTTTTATTGAAATATTCTGCGAAAGAATATTAATATATCAAGCTCAACATATATATATATAAAAAAATGTGAAACAATGATTATCCATTTGGAGAGGGGCACATATTTCTAATAAAAAATAATGTTCCAGCTTGAGTAATAATCCCAAATATCGCGCATCGCTGATCGTCCAGTAATGTCACGGGAAAATCCATGAACACAGCATAAATCAGAACGAAACTCTCGGTTCCATTCGTCAATGATCCCATAAATGTGATCATACATATGAAATGGAGAGTTATTTCCCTCCACTTCGCTCGTATATCAGTTACGTGGCTTCCAGTTAGTGACAGCACGAGCATCGGGAAAAAATGTACTCCCTTCATTTCGGGAAATTTCTACTGATCGATGGGTGTTTTTTGTCGAGATCTCTCTTCCCGTTAATTGTTTTTCTTATTTAATTTCCCTGACGATTACAATAGAGGTTCAGGCTATTTTTTAGGACAATATATATATATATATATATATATATATATATATATATATATATATATATACATATACATATATATGTATATATATATGTATATATATATATATATATATATATATATATATATATATATATATATATATCTTATTTTTAGATTTTCTGAGTCTTCTGAAATAGATAGTTATAGGAAATGATAGGTAAACATAGGAAATTCAAATGATGGCTTCAATATGCCACTTAATAGAAATTTATGAAGACATTAACTTTGGTATTATTATTATTATTATTATTATTATTATTATTATTATTATTATTATTATTATTATTATCATTATTAATGTTATTATTATTATCATTATTATTATTATTATAATTATTATTATTATTATTAATATTATTATTATAACTCGATGAAAATACTATAACGTGTCTAAAAATGTTTAGAAACCAAAAAAAAAAAAAATCATATATCATTGGATAAAAAATCTACGAATACGTCCGTAGCTTCCTCACTCTCTGTAATGCATCACTTCAGTTGAAACAGGATTTTCGAAAGAACCCACCCCCTCAAAAAAAAAAAAAAAAAAAAAAAAAAAAAGACAATGTCAATGACAAAATTAGGAAAATGAACCAATCTAATCAAAATGTCAAATATGATTTCCAAGATAATTATGTGCCTACGCTATTTTCTACTGTGTCACACCAATGACATCATAGTAATAAACCTCAAATCTCTATCACCGTAGCCCTGTAGTGAAGTACGGAGATTGGAGGTTTAGAGGTTTAAACAAATGTGGCGATCTTAAAGCACCTGGTGTCCTGTATATGCAGTCTAGAATTGAAACCCATTTTTTTATTGTCTGGGTGGATGTCCGACAGTTTGAGAGAGATTTCCATTTCGCCCATTTATGGATGACAGGTGTCTAGGAGCACGGAACTGATCAAAGAATTAATGTTCTACCATAGGTAGTTGAATATTTGACCTGTTTCGGGCTCCTAGACACCTCTCGTCCAGAAACGGGTGAAATGGAAATCTCTCAAAACACCCGTCATCCACCAAATTGTATGAATGACTGTACAAAATTCTTTTATCTTATCCTAGATTGGGTGGAAAAGGGCTAGAGTGCAGATGATATGCTGAAATGTGAATCTATAATTTAAAAGGATATCCATGAAAACATAGACGAGATTACCCGGTGGGATTTGTTACGATAGGGGACATATAGCATATTTGATCATCTGATTCCATTTTTAAAGTTATGGGTATCTTGAAAAAGGACTGTAAGCTCAAGGTTGATTATATAGTTTGAGGAATATGTGTAGAAAATCAAGACCAAGGAATAGAACTCGGATAAAGCAAAATATACAAACCGTACCAACCTAGAAAAATAAATTATTATATGGTGATTTCAAGAAATTGTAAAGCTTGGGATATGGAATTGTTAGGGATAACAGCAAATAGTAATCATAGATACAAATGCCGTCTTAAACTGCGGCTATGTAAATAGGAAAGTTTGTCGAAAATAAAGCAACGTAAAGCGAGGAATTAAAACATTAAGTGTTTTGGAAAACTAACCTTAAGTGAAACATAGTTTCAGTGATTATAACGGTGTTAAGAGACGTCAAATTACCCGCAATATGTACATATTTTTTATGCTATGAGATATGGTAAGTTGATATGGCTTATCTCATCTTAAGAGAGATATAAATTACATATTGAAATAAATTTTATTCACTAAAGTAAAAAAAGAAAAATGTAGAACTTTACAAAGCCCCGTTATTGCGGAATTTTGTATGCTCATTGCTCGTTGACATGATTGACATACCAACAAAAATTGATTATGTGTGGAGATTTCCATCTTTAAATGGATTACGCATCATATGGTGATCCAATTGCCTTAAGTAAACTACTTGAAGTATATCAAAGGGTTAATAATACTGAGAATATTATTATTATTATTATTATTATTATTATTATTATCATTATTATTATTATTATTATAATTAGTTGGAAAAGCAGAATACTTTAAGTTCATGGACTCCAATAGGGAAAAAAGCCTAGTGAGAAAAGGAAACAAGGGAAAATGGAATATTTTAGGAAAATTAAAATCAAAATAAATATCTCCTATGTAAAGTATAAAATTTTTAACAAAACAAGAGGAAGATAGATAATATAGAATAGTGTGCCGAGTTTATCCTCAAACAGGAGACCTCTAACAAAAGACTGTGGAAGACCATGGTACAGAAGCTATGGCACTACCAAAGAATACAGAACTATGGTTTGATATTGTAGTGTCCTTCTCCTGGAAGAGCTGTTTACCATTGCTAAAGAGTCTCTTCCACTCTAGTACCCTTACCGAGACGAAAGTAGCCACTGAACAATTACAGTGCAGTAACCCCTCGGGCGGAGAATAATATTTTGTAATCTCAGTGTTGTCAGGCGTATGTAAAGAATAGGCCAGACTATTCGATGTGTATGTAGGCAAAGGGAAAATGAACCGTAACCAGAGAAAAAGATCCGATGTGGTACTATCTGGCCAGTCAAAGGACCCCATAGCTCTCTAGCTGTAGTATATCAACAGGTGGCTGGTGCCCTGGCAATCTAATTGTTCACTGGGTACTTTCCTTTGGTGAGGGAAGAAGAGACCCTTTAGCTACGGCAAACAGCTCTCCTAGGAGATGGACACTCTAAAATCATACCAATGTTCTCTGGTCTTGGATAATGTCATATCCTCTGTACCATAGTCTTTCATTGTCTTAGGGTAGAGTTCCCTTGCTTAAGGATACATTCTTATATATGTTCCTCTTGTTTTTTTTTTAAAGTTTTTATATTGTATATATGAAAGATATATTTTAACATTGTTACTGTTCCTAAGATATATCTTAATTGTTAATTATTTCTCTTGCTGATTCCTCATATCCTTTCCTCTTTGGGCTATTTTCCCTATTGGAGTCCTTGGGGTTATAGCATCCACCTTTTCCTAATAGGGTTGTGGATTAGAAAATAATAATAATAATAATAATAATAATAATAATAATAATAATAATAATAATTGTATATCTCTAAAGGATTTTCTTTTGATAGATGAGTACTTCCATAAGTATTTTTTCATTTATATAGTACAAATAACACTTAAAGAAACAAAAACTCCAATGGCAATATATATATATCCCCAAAATTTAATAAAATATTTTTATTTCCCAATTCATGGTTTATATCAATAATAATTGCAAATGGTGAGCGATAATCAAGAACCGTTTAAGTGGATAAACAAAGAATAGAACTAAAATGTTAGTATCTACTATCACAAGAAGACTGTGAGAACAATGAAGCCGGTACAGGATTGAAAGACCTATTTTATCGTTTCTTCTCTGTTTGAAATGTGTTCCCATTACTCTCTTAACCACGCCTGGCTTCCATATAAGCGGATATCTCTTGACCATTACCCTTGTGATCGGGATTGATACTTCTTCTACTTCATCAAAATTTCTCAGTCGGAAAGATATCGTGATGGGCACTTGTGCCTTGTCGGGAGATCAATAAAACACCCCTTTTCCTTTTCCCTTTATTTGATCAGTTTCTATAAAATGTTTCCTTATATTTGTGTTTATCGTTCATATCTTATTGTTAATTATCCATGCAACTGTTAAGAGTCAGAATCACTTTCACCATCTACCTGATCAAACTTCACTTATTTAAAAAATATGAACCCTGGAATTTTAGGAGGTTAGTAACTCAACAATATATCTAAAATCTTCACCACAATAAAAGATGGTGCTATATTAAAAGGAATTAAACATTGGTTGAATTGTTGTTTGCTAAAATAATCCTATTAGTTAATGGATTACTTCTTAGCTATTTTACAAAAAGTGTTCCAGAAAAAAACTAAAAAACATCATATTTAAAATTCATATTTTTCTTGTTTTGTTGAAGCTTGAAAATATAAACAGATGTGCTAATGTAAGGTATCCTTTGATTTTGTGATCCATTTCGGAAATTTTTATC
>NC_090732.1:32435451-32440451 GCF_036898095.1 Palaemon carinicauda | reverse complement strand
ATGGAATATAATAGAGTTCAAATTATCTTGTTACAATAAGCCGCCTTTTAGCGTGGAGTCCACAGACAGTTATAGTATCGAGCACAATGTAGATAGGACATCCTTCTTCATTTGTATGTGTGTTACTACCTTTTTTACTTAACTGGTCAGGAATTTCAAAAATAAAAATTGATCGTCGTGAGATTACCACAACACTAAGCACTACTACTAATGGAAACCTTGACATATTTTCACCATAATGACTGGTATAATTTCTCATATAAAATATTATATATCTAACCTCTGTAATCCTGCATATATATATATATATATATATATATATATATATATATATATATATATATATATATATATATATATACATATATATATATATATATATATATATATATATATATATATATATATATATATATATATATATATATATATGTGTGTGTATATATATATATATATATATATATATATATATATATATATATATATATATGTGTGTATATATATATATATATATATATATATATATATATATATATATATATATATATATATATATATATATATATGATTACCTGTAAAGAAGCAATAAAGTATGTACAAACTGCAAAAGTGGGGCATAGAGTAATCTTAGATTTGAAGAGTTTTAATGATATGATTAAGGAGACTTGATAGAGAAAGAAAAGATTAATGTAGTAATTTATTTAGTGACTTATTCAACTATGGAATCAAACCCGAAAAATAAAAAAAAAAATGTATTTTGACAAAGAAAAAAATATATTTTTGGGCTCTAGCCATATCGTCCTGATGGAAGTTCCTCACTGGCAGCTTGTACTTGGGATATTTCTGGGAGTGATATTCAAGAGAAATTTTACCTTATAAGAATCAACAGAGTTCTAACCTCCGGAGCGAATATTCCGAAAGATATCTTGTATAAATCAGGGACATGTTAATGGCAAGCCGTGGTCATCCTTCCCTTAATAGAGTAACCTTCTCTTGAAGGAGAGGTGAGGGTAAGATATGTGGGCAAAAGAGCCGTTACAACTCTCAATCTCAATGTGCTACAACTAAGACGTTTCTTGTTGAACCATTCCTCTTCGCAGTTGCCCTCTTTGACAGTCGCTTGGAGAGTTTCTACTAATTTTTCTTAGCTTTTTGAGTAATTCTCTCTAGTGGATGCTTCAGCTTCTTCCTC
Organism: Palaemon carinicauda; assembly: GCF_036898095.1. Lineage (NCBI taxonomy): Eukaryota > Metazoa > Arthropoda > Malacostraca > Decapoda > Palaemonidae > Palaemon > Palaemon carinicauda. The sequence goes on along the minus strand of NC_090732.1, from coordinate 32,439,259 downwards.
ATCAACTAAGTTGAGTATCCATTTTTCGTGTGTTTGAGTATTTCGCGTCTCCACCCCATGTTTATTTTGATTTGCGTGCTTTTATTGTTCTAAGGCCGGCATGCGGTCGGTGCCATTACATCATACTCCAAATCGTTCAGGAACACTTTGTTATCTAATCATTTGACTGTAGGAATATCTTTTATGTTATTATTTTAAGCTGTGGTATGTTTATGGTATCCCCTATCCTTCCTTGGTGTTTCTTGTGTGTTTTTTTATCAGTATTGACTTAGGTTAGCCTACCGTAACCGGCAGCCATGCCTGGTAAATTTTCACTATGTACCATACCTTCTTTCACCTAACCTTACTGGTTGGGTGAGTCCGTCTATCCTCCTATGCTGTTGATTCGTCACGGCATGGAGTTGCAGTCTGGGATTTGTATATTGTTCTCAGTTGCCCTAGGGTGACTGTGTTTTGTATATTGTTCTCAGTTGCCCTAGGGTGACTGTGTTCACTTAACACTTAGCCTATATGTTTGGCGAGATGGCACAGGTCTGGGGATACTATTCCCTGAGTCTACTTACAGTATGTTTACCCATTGGAATATCTTACCCCCTGTTCTGATGCTGACTAGTAGACCTCCATGTGTCGCCTTAACCCACATTAAGCCCTATCATAGCTGCCCCTTTGGAGCACTATTGCTGTTCTGATGTCGCAGTTGGACCTTCCTGTCATTCTGCCTCACCATTTTCTGAAGTTCCCTTCCACCCCCTCCTTTCTACTTATTTGTACCTTTTAGTGTGCCTATTTATAGGAAATCTTTCCTGGTCTAGATATGTGAGAATTTCTCCTACCCTGGTTAAAATCTCTCTGTCTCCTTAGAGAACACCCTTGTGTGTTTCTCTGCCCCTTCCCCTTCCTAGTTAGTCTATAACCTGACTGCACTTGGAACTATGTTCTTCTTGTTTAGTCATCTCACCTTAGCTTTTGAGCTTTCCCTCATCTCACCTTAGCTTTTGAGCCTTCCCTCACCCATTAGGTAGGTTAGTCTACACTAAACAGTTCTCCCTATGGCCTAGCCCTATCTAAGCTTAGAGTTAAAAGGTAATATGGTCAAGTTTTAATTGTGAAAAAAAGGAAAACTATCATGAAAGTATATCTGGAGAATAGAAGGCTTTTAATGTTGAGCTAACTGAAGTGAGAGGAGTGCATTACAGATAGATGTTTACCATATAGCTAAACCAAATCTATATTTCTAACTCAGACAGTCTGGGCATGTGATAAGATACCAGGCAAGCAAAACAAAAGAGCTGCCAAATACTAGAACAATAAGATTTCTAAGATCCTTTAAACATCATAGATTAGGTTTTGATACAGTCAGACCTCACATGAAAAGTAAACAAGATAGAGCAGTTTGATAACTCACTGGTCATCTAATCTCGCAAGGGCTCACATATACGTTAAGCTTCAATTAATTTATAGTGGATTGATTTGGAAATAATCCTGGTATACATATGTGGCTTTTATATATTAAAAAAAAGAGCCAGATACTTTTAATTCTAATTCAATAGATAAAAAATTTAGAATTTTTGAAAATCATGTGTAAAAGCATAAATATTCAATTTTCCCATTACGAATTAAACCTTAGCTAAACTACATCGCAAATAGAATATCCTATAAAAAAGACATAAAACTTGCGAATACTAGCCCTCCTGTGTTCAAAGAGGGAGACGAAAATCTAAAATCAAATTGAAGTTCAATAGAAAAAAGGAATTTATCATTGGTAACTACAACAATAACATTACTGGAAGAAAACTTATATCGGAAAAGATTTATGTCCATAGAAAATAAATAAAAGGCTTATGGTCGTTTATTACCTCAAACGAAAACATTTGAAACCAATGTAATCTTTTTCTGACGATTTACAAGCCCATGACTGTGGTCGCAGGCATGGAACGGAGTCATTTTTTCTTTGCTTTCCGGCCGACGAGTCCATTAGTCATGTACCTGCCAATAGAAAATGGTGTAAACATCCACGACACAACATTCAATACACAGGTCTGAAATATCTTAGATTTTACTTGGCTTTTGGTTCAAAATATTCGTACCTGGGGATTTCCTTGTTAAAGTTTTTCTATAATACAGCATTGCGTTTTATGTTCACAAAATAGTCCTCAGAGATCAGCAATAGGAAAAACCTCTTTATATGTTATAACCATCTCAATATTATGAGTTAATCTGTTTAGTGCCTTTAATTGTTGGTACGCTTTCCTTGATAATATATCTGGGAAGGTGAACATAATTTTCGTAATGGAGATTAATGATTCCATGATATGAAAATAGTGTGAAATATAATAATAACAAAAAATAAAAGTTTTTTTATTGCCTTAATCTAATACTTAATACTATATGTAAGACATTAATATAGCTTAACACTGCTATAAACAGAGAAATGAACCGTTTGTTTGGGGAGTTTAGCAGTAACTATGGCCTTTACTTTGATAGTAAAAATCACATACACACACACACACACACACACACACACACACACACACACATATATATATATATATATATATATATATATATATATATATATATATATATATATATGTATATATATATATATATATATATATATATATATATATATATATATATATATATATATATATATATATATATATATAATTACTAACAGTAATAGGTTCCAAGTCTGTTGGATAAATAAAAAAAACTGTGTAATGTATACTGTAAATATATGAGGAAGTTCCAAATAAACAAAGACTAATAACGTCAGCTTCCAGCATTCATATTTAAATCGTAAGAATGTGCTATGGCTTCTGGTATTTAAGAAGGGTTCAAACTGTAATATAATCTATGCTCGTGAGAACCGGATGTGAGCCAAGGTGGTGTATAAATCTCTTGCATAAACCAAGGGGATGCATCACTAGTTGAAGGTAAAGTTAAGCTATGTTGAATATTGAGAATGATAGAGATTAGTTTTAGCCCTTCACTGTCAATCAGAGGAGAGGTAGGCGAACATTAGAATTATTTTTTTGAAATAACAAATGCCAGAGCTTAAAACTTTGAGCTCTCGAGTGAATATATTATTAAAAGATCCATCTCACCCTAAAATCTTTTCATTCAAGATGGATAAAACAGCATTGGGATGCATTCTTGCTGATGAAAATTCACATATTCTAGTAAATGCAAACAGATGTCACGTGTTTTATTTATTCATTTGTTTTCCTTTTTTTTTTTTGAAGTAGAAGAAACACAACTGGTAAGGTTCATAAAATCACAATAAACTCATTTTACCATGTGCTTATAACTGCAGTACGTATCATGCAGGCTGCTTGTCAAATGAAGCGGAAGGTTTAAAATAGTTTGAAAAAAGGTGTGGGCTAGTAATCTTATCATAAAAGACCTTCTGAGAACTAAAGAAATAAGATCTTCTTGAAGTGGTTACTTAACATAGAGACAATCAGAGAGTTTATCATCATATACCTTCAAAACGCTGGAATATCAATCAAACGTTACCCTCATATTTTCCAATATTTATGGCATCGCAAATGGGCGGACCATGAAATCAGTTTATATTTGTATAGCATGAATGAGCGATTTGACTGTCTTTGTTGTGCAGAGAAGGGTAGGTAAGTGAGTGTTGCCTTTGAGTGTTGGAATAGTTTCTCTTCGTTAACGGATGATATGCGTACAATTTCGAGCTTGAATGCTTATGTCCACACGTACCTGATACAAGGGTACGATGTATTCTCGTGTCTCCTTCATTATACGAATCACCTTTTCATATGCGCTTAATGCATGA
>NC_090732.1:32425451-32427951 GCF_036898095.1 Palaemon carinicauda | reverse complement strand
TGGTAGGGCACAGATCTGGTGTGCAGCAGAGGATCATTGATAGGAGGAGTAACACTTTATTTGTAAACATTGACAGTCACATACTTATTCAAGCCTGTATTCACACAGTCAGTGAAGAATCTGTCACAACAAACCTTTTGCATATTAGACGATCTGTACAATTTCTCCTCATGCTCAACATTACAATGAGAAAAGTTAAGAAAAGCTAATGACTATCATGCTAAAATCTTGATCTAAAACCCGGTGGCGTCCAAGAGAAGAACCAATTTATGATCTTTTTCGGGACTTGCTTATTCTGCTAGAAGAAATGCGTAATGATCTGAAAGAAAATCTAGATACGAGAAGTGAAGCCAGTCAGCTGTTGCATCAGATTCTTATCTTTCATTTCCTTACATTAGTTTTCATTTAGAGTATTTTTTTACTAAAATTCCTCCTCATTCAGAAGAGACTTTAACACCCCCACATAATAAACCTAAACAATGCTACCAAAGTCTTTAAGGCACTCAACAACATTATCATCTCCTCCTACACCCATTGGCGCAGAGGTCCTCGATTACATTTCACCTGCCATAGCTTGAGCTTTTAATTCAATACTCCTCCTTTAATCATCGCCAACTTCACGTTTTATAGTCCTCAGCCATATAAACCTGTGTCTTCCAATTCTTCTATTGCCTTGTGGAACCTAGTTAAACGTTTGGTGAACTAACATCTCTTGGCACTATAAATGTATTTTATTGAAAACAGAGAAGCAATCTGTAATCAGTCGCTGAATGCAGCATCAGAACTTTGAATATCATATTAGGGTAGAGCTGGCAACCAGAATAAAGGAAAGTATGCCAAGAAAAAAAGCTACTGATGTAGGCCTCAGTAAAACAACAAGAGATCGTGCAGCTAACGAGAAGTAAAATACAGTAGATAGACTGCATACTGAAATGAAACAACGTAGCACAAGACTTGAGGATACAATATAGACAAATTGGGGTTTCTGCTAGAAGTTGAAAAATTCTGAAAAAAAGGACAGAATTTCAGGATTACTGAATGTCGAGAGAGTGAAGGAAAACTCTTTACATGTTGGAGAATTCTACAGTAGTTATTTTTATGGTAATTAACTTTATGAGGAAATCTTAGATGGTGATGAAAATGTTTTTTCCTAACTTAAAAGTACCAATCTAACATATCCACAATAGCAATTTCAATTAAAATCTGTGAACGATCGTTCTGTTAACTTAAATTGATTATGGCTTATCCCAGAGCCTCAATTGGACAGGATAGACCTTAACTCCTCGTATTTCTAAGTATTGATGTTTCTATTGATAGTTTTGCATCAACAGTCTCGCGTCCAAATATAATTGGAATAAATTTTCATGTTTTTTTTCTAATTTCTTTACATTCAACGTTGCATTTTATATGTTAAATTGAAGCAGTTTCCGAGTCTGACAAATTATTTTTTTTTTATGTTTATCAGTTTTAATGAAAGTGCTTTGATCGGTAAGGGCTATTAAAGAATAACCAGTCAAATCAGTACTCTAAAAATTTTTCGATACTCTGAAGCTTGGGTGCATTTAAAAAATTTATCTAGATTAATTTTATCAATGGTAATCTACATAATTCATTTAGTTCCAAATATCAGGATATTACATTGATTTTTATTTTTTTCCAAATAATAAATCTTTGTTTCATTTATTAGTTTTTGTGCAGAATGGTATTGGTAATATATTTATATCTCCCTCAATAATGTTGGTATCACCAAATTCCATGGATTTAACAAACGACTTTGCATCACTGAAGCTTTCCTGTTTTTACAAATTTTGATATAAAACCGTTTTTTTTTCAATGTTACTTTAGATAATTTATTAATTCAGAATTTTAATTAAGGATTTTGCATTACGTTTTATATATTTTACAAATAACAAATCCCTATTTCATTTATTTATTTTTGTACAGAATGATGCTGATAATATACTTGGAGCTCCCTCAATAATGTGAAGCTTGAATGCATTTAAAATCTTGATCTATAACTGTTTTTATCAATGCTAGTTTCCACAGCTTATCAATTCATAACTTCAGGATTATGTAGGCCAATTGCTTGTTGCTGTTATTATTATTATTATTATTATTATTATTATTATTGTTATTATTATTATTATTATTATTATTATTATTATTATTAATATTATTATTTTTTTTTCTTAATACTTCCTTAATATTTTTTTTCTAGAATAGTTTTGGTAAAACATTTATATCTCCCTCAATAATACTGGTAACACTAAACTCCATGATTATGCCTCCTGGTAATATATAATGCTAACTTGTATTAGTAAACTCTATATATCATCTGACAGTAAATAATGTTAGCTTGTTCTTCATATTGTTAACTGAATCATTATGGTACAGACCCAAAATCCTTAAGATTTATTCCATAACAAAAGGTGCCCTTTTCTGTGCTTGCCCTGGGCGCCAGTAACCCCAGTTACGCCTCTGTGCTAGCGCAATGACACTG
>NC_090732.1:32370451-32395451 GCF_036898095.1 Palaemon carinicauda | reverse complement strand
TTATAGATAATTTGTAAAAAATTTTGTTTTTATAACCACATAGCCATCGAAATGTGCATTCAAATTTTATGAGAAGGCATGATGAAACCCCTAATCCTATCATTTACTGGAAAATAATGAGCAATACTGACATCAATACTTTCAAAATAAGGTCTTTAGTATCATGATATTGCCTGTTATCAAAAAAATAAATTTCATCGTTCACCACAAAAAAAAAATAAAATAAATAAATAAATAAATAAAGATTACCCTATTATGTTTCTTCATTGCCTTTGATTTCTACAACTATATTTCCATTATTTTGGAATGACATTCCTAACAGGGAACATGACTCTGTGGAAATTCAAAAGTTATAGTCGTTTGTAATTGCTGTTGATCAAAAAGTATTTCACATGTTTCATTCATTACGTTTATAGAGTTTATTTATTATTGCTTTATTTCTGTTCCTCACTGTGCTACTTTCAGGAGCCTTTGGCCATGCAGCTTTCTGCTTTTCCAACCGAAGTTGAAGCCTGGCTAGTAATAATGATGATAACGTGAGATCTTGACGTATATTATAGAAAAGTAAAATTTTTCCCAAATATCAGATACCCATTGTCGATTGTACATTAAGGCTTATATCGTGAAATGCATAAAATGGTATTCCTTTTGCATAATCCGACTTTTGGTGGCAAGACAAATGAGCGCCAACTATTAAACAAAATTGAAATCAGTATTACAGTAGTTTGATAAACCTCCCTCCCCTCTCTCTCTCTCTCTCTCTCTCTCTCTCTCTCTCTCTCTCTCTCTCTCTCCTCTCTCTCTCTCTCTCTCTCTCTCTCTCTCTCTCTTAATTGTCTTTTGGTTGTGCCAATCATTTGGTAACCATCGTTGAACTCATTCAATTTAGGAAAGGTGATCAACACTTTATCAAAAAGCTCTGGGTGTGTGTTCGAGTGCGTGTCTATGGGATGTTATTGTTTGCTATTAAAGTAATTTAGTTACTAATGTTAACATCATTCCGTTCAGGAAATTCTATTAAAGCTTTCTAGGTGAAGAAATTCATAAATAAAAGATAATGTAATGCACGTGCATCAAACAAAGCAAACACAATAAAGAAGTACTTCCTGGGGTAGAGTTCTCTTGCTAGAGAGTATACTGTACTAGGCACACTATTCTATCTTATTTATTTTTATTTATTGTACATTAATGAAATATTTATTTTAATGTGGGTATTGTTTTCTAGAACATTTTATCGTAATTGTACATTACTTCTCTTATAGTTTATTTGTTTCCTTGGTCCCTTTACTCAATGGGCTATTTTTCTCTTTTGGAGCCCTACGGCTCACAGTATCTTGCATTTCCAATTGAGGCTGTACCTCAGTTAATAATAATAATAATAATAATAATAATAATAATAATAATAATAATAATAATATCTACGTTTTCTCCTACACTGCAATCGAAATCGGACTACACGTCAAAAATCCGTTGCATTTAACAAGCTAATTTAAGCTCTAGTATCATACCGTTATTTGGTTAGCGGTCTTCGCTTAATTCATCCTCCATTCCCGTGACAATTACATCGCCCAAAGAAAAAACAAATATATTAAAGAATGTCTGCTGTTCTAAACTGCAGAGCAATGCTGAGGATTGCTGAAGAGCCACAGTGTTGTGATAAATTGCCAGTGATCACAGTCATGTACCAAATCCTGCAATTCAGTGGCTAGCTTATCAATGATGCGGCTTCATGGAATGGGAGCAATATGAAATGTTCCATCAATGCAAATAAATCAAGAGACCTAGTTTGATTTTTATCATGTAGTAGTTCCTATGTTTCCAACGTACTATTGCCTTCATCAAACATTTAAAACGACAAAGAAAAAAAATGCATGTCTCGATTCAAGTGGCACAAGGGAAATATGAAGCTAGCATTCAGGTCATCCCTTCCGAGAAAACTTTTCACTTTTGTGCATGAATTTATTTCTAACATTTTCAGGAGGCTTTAATGTATCAGACGTGCCGAGGCCATGCCAATTAACATTTCCTGAGGCATGCTTGTATCTAAATGTTTTAAGGTTGCTTGAATGTCTCTTACGTGAGAAGCCCTTACTACATTTTAGTTTTACAGGCAACTATGTATTTAGCCTTGTTTAGGCCACTTGAATGAGTAAAACGCGATTAGGCCTTATAGCATTCCTATTTCGAGGTAAGTTCGTAAGTTATTGCTTATCGGTCGCTTAAATGTGTCAAAGTAATTATGATTGTCTTGATGTATTACAATTTTTGTATGTTTTTTTTTTTTTATTTCATAGGATGCTTGTGAGTTAGATAAGATTTACTTTAGCCAAATCGAAGAAGTACAAGCATTTAAATAGGTTTGAAGTATATTAAAATCTTTAAAAAAAGTAAGATTTTTCCTTTTTATTTACACAAATGCTGAATGGAATTTAAACTATTACTGTTTTGTAGTTACTTATATGAATTTGTTTCAAATGCAAATGGAGATATTCATCATATACCTAACTCTTGTATCTGGATATTCAATTGGCACCTATATATGGCCTTCTTATTTTCCACATTCATGCTGAGCGTCAAAAAGATCACATGGCAACATGATTTACCATGATGACTCCCTATGGGAATCTTGTTTTAGATGAGTGTTTATAAATAACTTGACAATTTTATGAGATATATTAACTTGAATAGTTCCAATAAGAGATATCACATGATAAATAGTCCTCCTTAATTTATTCAAAAGAACCAATGATCCTTCTCAGGATAATGCTATAAACAGCTAAGACTCGTAAATATGCAATTTACTTAGTTGACTCTCTCTCTCTCTCTCTCTCTCTCTCTCTCTCTCTCTCTCTCTCTCTCTCTCTCTCTCTCTCTCTCTCTCTCTCTCTCTCTCTCTTTCTGGTCAGCTAAAGTGAGATGAAACAAGTAGAAAAAAATAGACAGCGAGGAAGTATTCAAATTCATATATTCTTTTTTTTTTATTCAAGGTTGCCAACGAAAAATCAAGAATAGATATAGAATTTGTATTTCCATAATTATGGCTATTAATATGGTCTAGGTTATTCTTTGGTACTCAAATAAAAATTGCTATCAACATTATTACTTTTATGGCGTCTGTAAGAAATTAGGACTATTATTACCAGTTATCTTATTTGTAACTAAATAAGATAATCAACGTAGAGAGAGAGAGAGAGAGAGAGAGAGAGAGAGAGAGAGAGAGAGAGAGAGAGAGAGAGAGAGAGAGAGAGAGAGGTTCTAGAAATGCAATTGCAAACCATAAATAATCCAAAAAAAACGTGTATTTGACGGTGATATATAAGATAATTAAATTCATATGTATTACACCATGGTGTTAGATCATTGTTTTGATGTAGGCGAACGATTTTCAGTCTTTTTTGCTATATATGTATAAACACACACACACAAACACACAAACACACACACACACACAAACACATATATATATATATATATATATATATATATATATATATATATATATATGTATATATATATATATATATATATATATATATATATATATATATATACATATATATGTATATATATATATATATATATATAGATATATATATATATATATATATATATATCTATATATATATATATATATATATATATATATATATATATATATATATACACACACACATATATATATATATATATATATATATATTAATATATATATATATATATATATATATATATGTGTGTGTGTGTGTGTGTATACATATATATATATGTATATATATATATATATATATATATATATATATATATATATATATATATATATATATACATAAATATACATACATATACAGTGTATATATATATATAGGCTATATATATATATATATATATATATATATATATATATATATATATATATATATATATATATATATATATATATATATATATATTTATATATATATATATATATATATATATATATATATATATATATATATATATATATTAATCCGTCAGCCCTAAAAACAGCTGGTCTTGTTTATTGAATTAAGACTGGAAGTTTGACAAATATGTTAATTAATTTAAAAAAAGAAAATACACGAATAAAAAGCCTTCATAAGAACTAGAAGGACATTTAATCTGGTCTACCTCAAGCTGAATCACGAATTAAGTCCAATGCCGCCAAAAGGTTATGCATACTTCATGCGTTAATGCCTTAAATACACGACACGTGGAATGGATTCGAAATAGCTTTATCATTAAGCTTGTGGAACTCGATGAATATTTACTAAATCTTTTAATCTTGTTCGGCACATATAAAAGCGGAGAATTATATGGAAGGGTTGATTGTTTTTAATATCCCTTTCAATATTTCTTTAACTTCAACTCCAAAATTTTTTTACTTAACGGTGGTATGAAGACACGTAAAACACAGTACCTATGTATGTCCAATCATTATTACGATGGAAAACTACTGACTATACTTATATTGAATATAAACATATTCCTTTTTAGCTTATCTATAAGAAAAGCTGCATCTAAATTATGACTAATACATTTCAGCATAGAATCGTGATTGACTTAATTTGTATTCGTGATTCTCCAGAATAGCTAAAATCTCATGGACATAATTCTTCATATTTGACACAAAAACCTGTGAGAGATAAAATTGATTTATTCAAATAACTCAAAAAATAATTACTAACAGATGTATCTTTTATGATTCATAAAGCATAAATAAAAGAAAAAAAAAAAAAAAAAACCTGAGGAGGTGGAAACCTTTCATGACAAAATTTAAGTCATTTTTTACTCGAGTTTAGTAATTTATGTTTTTTCTTGACTACTTATAATGTTCCTTAAGTGATTTGGTACATTAAATCTTGCTCATTTACAGAAACCTTTTGTGGAGGTGAATTGAATTAATTGTCACTATTTACCAAAATGTAATCATACTGAAAGTCTATGCTACTATGATCTTGAATCTCAACACTTATTACCATAATAGTAAGGGGTGTATTACATATTCATCATAGTTTGAAACTTTTTTTTATGAAGATATCAAGAAACAACAGATACGTTATTTCATTTGGTAGGTTAAAAGAATATTCAGTCCAGACAAATAGTACAAAACTTGAACAGTGGCTATGCTGACTTCATAACTAGGTATTCACTAATATTCTGATGTTAGCTTAAATATTATAAGTTTCTTCTTGAATATTAATGCATAAATCTTGTAAACCATCAAAATGATTTGGTATCCAAATCCAGATCACAAAAATGAATCATAAAAAAAAGAAACTCGAGTTAAGCTGTTATGGTATGTCCTGCATATACTGCACTTTAACTTGGAAATCAAAGTATATATTGTGATTTTATACTTAACAAGAGTGACATCCAGAACTTGAACTTTAAAAGTGATTCTTATTTTGCCCGATATCAGTTATTTCAGAAAACGTGGCGTTTTTTGATGCCGAAACATTCCATAACTTTACTGGGCAATAATACCGTCAGTACACAGAATCACGTTAATTATTCTATATTGACATAACCTTCATTTGAGCTTAACAGATCATTAGCAAAGTTTATTACTAATAAAGTATGTTGTGATAATCAACTAGTGCACTGTAAGCACAATTAACCTCAAAATAGATGCATTCATTAGAACTTCATCTTTCGCTTCCTCTAAACCATAAACACCTGTAATATTGTAAACATGATCTTCCAATGTTTTACATGAATGAATTTTAAACGTACTGCACAATTGATCGATATCACTGTTTGCATAATTTCAGTTAATTCATAATCTTTGTTCATGTCAATAAGTTTCTTATTTATATACTCACACTGATATATATATATATATATATATATATATATATATATATATATATATATATATGTATATATATACATATATATATATATTTTTATTGTATATATATATATATCTATATATATATATATATATATATATATATATATATATATAAATATATACATATCTATATATATATATATATATATATATATATATATATATATATATAAAAATATATATATATATATATATATATATATATATATATATATATATATGCATATATATATATATATATATATATATATGCATATATATATATGCATATATATATATATATATATATATATATATATATATATATATATATATATATATATATATATATATATATGTATATATATACATATATATATATATATATATATATATATATATATATATATATATATATATATATATATATATATATATATATATATATATATATATATATATATATATATATATATATATATGTATATATATACATATATATATAATTATATATATATATATACATATATATATATATATATATATATATATATATGTATATATATATATATATATATATATATATATATATGTGTGTGTGTGTGTCTGTGTGTGTGTGTATGCCTGTTTGTTTGTGCCTGAATATCTACGTGCATACATATATCCCCCCTATATAATAAAGAGCAGCAGTTGCGTGGCTATACATACATACATATATATATATATTTTTGGGCTCAAGCCATGTCGTCCTGATGGAAGTTCCTATAGGGTAGCTTCCTAGGGTATATTACAACTACGGCGATATTCCCAGAGAATTTACTTTAAGATACCAGAATTCTAACTCCTGGAGCGAGTATCCCTCGTGAAAGGGATATCGCGACATATCAGAGGACGTATTCTAGACACGTCACATGGCAATCTACGACCTGAACAGAGATTTCGTCTCGTAGGAGGAAGATTGACGAGATACGAATTCGGGAAAGAAAAAGGGGAGCCGCTCCCAAGGCTTCCCTATCCCCCGATTCGTATGCGTGCCTGGCGCCAATCCTGGCGCCATCTGTATTCCTTTTTGCGTAGCTTAACAACTCGGTGTTTTTTCCTGTTTTTCTCGCAAATCTTGGATTTATTCGGCTTTTCATGGCTTCTTCGTCTTCGTTGGCCTCTGATAAGTTGAGTATAGTGTCTGTTATGTATAAATGTAGGCTCTTGGTAAAATTTTGAGTGATTAATAGGATTAATCTTTGATACAAGAGCCGTAGCCTACCAGAGGTGTCCTGGACACTGTCACTCGCTAGGTATAAATTAGTTAGTCAGAGTGACATTCCTGGTTGTTTTGCTTTAATAAATTTTAGCTATTTAGCTTTACATAGGATTTCCTTTCGTGCTTAGTATTATTTGGCGAAGTATTCGCCATTCTGGCCTACGCTAGGCTATGTAGCCTAGTCGTTTGGTCCTAGTACTTAATGCATGATTTTGGTTTTTCCGAGTGTAATTAAAATTTTATTGAAGCTTTAGGCTATATATTATACATTTTAGACTGTGTGGAATATTTCCAAGATTGTATACGTGAGAGTTTCGGTGAATTAGGTAATCGATTCTCTTGGTGCCTAGGCTAATTGCTTATGGAGCCTTAGTATACTTTATCATACTCCCCGGTTGCTTTCTTTTCTTCGGAGAAGGTATGCAATCCCTTTCCCTCTGTTTAAGCCTTGGGCTTATCCCTAAGTGGTTTTTTCCGAATTTATTTTCGATAAAACTATACTAGGGTGTTACTGTACCTTCCTGTTCCAGGAAAGTCTGGTTCAAAGAGGGACAGAACAACAGAGTTTTTAGTCTGAGTCCGTGTTGTCTGGCTTGGGGCAGAGTCCCCCTCGCTGACCTAACACTTACAAAGGGAGCTTAGCTCCCTTAGGTCACTACCGAAGGTTTCTGTAAGTTATGATTCCTTCTTTTGTGATCGACCAGACTAAGTCCTGTTGCTGTTCTCGGGGGAGGATAACGCCTTCCTTGCTTTGGTGCTCTGGAAGCTGGCAAGTATTGCTGGCCCTTTCCCTTAGATCTCCCTTAGGCTAAGACAAAGTTCTTGGCTGCGGGTGATCTGTCACTAAAGCAAGGTTGGCAGGACCCTCTTGTCCCTTCCCCCTCTATCTCCGTAATGGCCTAGCCATTACTGTACTGTACCTTGCCGGCCGGCAGAGCTGGCCGGCAGGGGTATTACTGTACTGTACGTCATTCTACTTCTGGACCTAGTATAGGTTGGGATGTGGAATTGACTAAGCCCATTGCCGGCCGGCAGAGATGCTGGCCGGCAAGGGTCTTATGTTTTCGAGTGCTGCCCGGACCTCTCTTGGTCCCTCATCCATGCCTGCCGGCAGAGCCGGACGGCATTGGTCAAGGAAGCCTGAATTAAGTTTCTCCCCTTCCTTATATGCACTCTTTCGGTTGCCGGGCTTTGGGGGTTGTGTACATTCTATTTTCTTCTAGTGCTGTACCTGTCCCGGCTGCCGGCCTATGAGGCCAGCTGCCGGCCTATGAGGCCGGCAGCCGGGCAGGTGTAGTCTTCTGGTTCTTTTGCTGCCGGCTGGCATCGGTCTTGTACCTTTGCCGGCCGGCTTATGTCAGTCCTTGTCTGCCGGTCACCAAGAGTGTGGCCGGCAGCTGGGTACTACCTTGTGTAGTTGCTGGCCGGCAGTCATTGCCGGCCAACACTGGCTGTTGCCGGCCGGCAGCTGCTACCGCCGGCACAGGCATTTGAACCAGAGTGCTGCCGCCCTATAGCTGTTAAGTAGTATACTTTAAAGCTAGTTGTGGTGTGTGCTGGCCGGCAAAGGCAGGCCGGCACACATCCTCCTATACTGTACTATTATTCTTCTGTATAGCATATACAGTAAGAAGAAAACTATAGTAAAGGTTTAGGTACAGCACTGTATCTTCTAACACTATTGTGTTTTCTTGCACAGCCCTTTGCTGTTGCCCTCAGATAGGAAGCAGAGTTCTTCCCTGTCTATTATCCAGGATTTTAAAATCATTGCCTAGGTGTGAGCTCCACCTGTTTCCTCTGGAAACCTTGCATTGGTTACTCTAGTAGAGATAAACCATTTTGATTTTATTATCTGGAAGGCTGCAACAATGGGTTGTGAGGGAAACACAAGTGTGTGTCTTTCCTTTATGAATTGTTATGCTATACTATGCATATCCAGTGATACATAGTTCACTTGATACTCATGGAAATTTCTTCTCTTTACAGGAGGACCCTCCGAAGTGCGGAAATGTTTTCTGCAATGTCCGCAGCAAGAACCTCTGCGGACATGAGTGTTGTAGGAGACACGCAGCATGCGCTGTCTCCAAGAATGATCTCCAGTATTGGGACCCTCAGGTATGTACTGTATGCACTAACCTGATTACTGAGGCTTTTGATTCCCCTAGAACGGCGGAATCAAGGGATATAGCTAGGGAAAAGCTTCGTACTTGGGTAAGGGGCTTCAAGAAGAACACCTCTGGCCCTTATCTTCCAAGTGAGAAGATGAGGGCGTATCTTTTTCCCCAGGCATCAGCTGAGGCAGTGATTCCCCAGCCTCAAGAGGAGATCCCTCAAGATCAAGTCCAGGTGGACGAGGAAGTCGCAGATGCGATGCAAGACATCCAGTTGTGTGACAGGATGTCTTACCTGGACGAACGTTTGGAAGAAGACCTCCTGGCAGAAGGTCAGGATCAAGTTCAAACCCCGGATGTCGTAGAGGATGAGGTCGACGAGGTGTCGGCTACTCCGGTTCAGATACCGGAGCCTATCCCCTCAACATCGGCTGGTCTCCCAGTAGAACTGGGACAGGCCCTCTCTTCGATTGTTGGAATGATCCAACAAATGCAGATGGAGATTCAGGAGAAGGCGGCTGCAATGGAACTGCGTATGCAGTCCCTAGCAGAATCACATGGGCCCCAGAAAAGGCTCAATGTGAAAGACCTTCCCATATGCTCAGATGCTAACCCATGGAGGTATGCTGAGCACATGCCGATGACGACTGGTAAGATCGTCATCTCGGATAAGCTGGGTTCAGTTCCCCTAGAGGAGGTAGAATTCTGGCCCAGCAAGGCATCATATCCGGACTGCTATGTCCGGCTGAGAAAAGAACCAGCTTCAAGGGAGGAGACAGAGCCGAAGGAGGTCATTATTATGGACCACGCTAAGGCTCAAGCCCTACTTTCATCCCCGATGAAAGAGAGGGGCTTCTCGAATTCGAAGGTAGCTGCATTGAGCAAGAAGCTCCCTTCTTTTGTGTCCTCTCCTGATAGAGCCTTCCCCTTTTTACAAAAAGGGTTTGCGGCTGTCCTAAAGGCAGTCGAGGCCGGCAAGCCTTGCCCCTCCCTGGAGGAGTGTAAACCCTTGTCGCTGGCTCTGCCTATGAACCACAAAGACTGGAAGGATGTCCATCTGACATTCTCAGTGGGAAAGTTGGAGGCTGATATTGCCGGACGGTAATTCGGCGAGGACCTCCCCAAGCTGTCCGAATCTCTTTTACGAAGAGAGTTCGAGACCAAAGAAAGACTGGCTGCCTCAATGTCTCATCAGACCACTCTTGAGACAATGGCAAGTGACCCTAAGGTCCATGAAATGTTCATGGTAGTGGCTAAGTCTCACCTAGCCACAGTGACGAAGGACCTTTATGGCTTCATCAAGGCAAGGAGAGCTTGCAGGGAGTTCGTGTTCACCGGGGCTTCGGTGAGACACGAACCAAGGAAATTAATCTCCTCCAACATTTGAGGAAAAGACCTTTTCCCTACCGATGTGGTCAAAGAGGTTGTTGATAAGGCCGCCGTGGAGAATAGAAACCCTCTCCAGAAGTGGGGCCTGGCTATCAAAAGAAAATCTTCCCCGGATGAGGGTCCTCAACCAAAGAGGAAGAATATGAGGACTAGGCTACCATCTCGGCCAGCCAAGCCTTATAAACAGCAACAGCAACTGCAATTGCCTTTGCCTCCAGTGCCCCAGATGATGGCACAAACCCCGACTGCCTTTCAGTGGGTACCCCAGGCTGTGCCAGGTCAGTCAACCACATTCGCCCCAACGTTCGAAGGACAGTCTTCTTCCTTTCGTGCAAAACCTAGAGGAGCAGCCAGAGGCTCGTCTAGGCGCTCCTCAAGGGGAAGGGGATTCAGAGGTGGTCGTGGTCAGGGAGGCAAGACCTCAGGACGGCAGTCCAAGTGAAATGATACCGGTAGGAGGGAGACTGATGAAATTTTGGGATCGCTGGACCTTCGATCCCTGGGCCCAAAGCCTACTCAAGAATGGACTGGGTTGGAGCTGGTACAGCACTCCACCCCCATGCCTTCGGTTTTTCCAACACTCCACCCCCGTTTTGGAGGAGTACGTTCAAGAACTGTTGGAGAAAAATGTGATCCGAAAGGTGAAGTCCATCAAATTCCAAGGGAGGCTGTTTTGTGTTCCCAAGAAAGACTCGGAAAAGCTCAGAGTCATTTTGGACTTGTCACCACTCAACAAGTTCATAGTGAATTGCAAATTCAAGATGCTAACACTGCAACACATAAGGACCTTACTGCCCAAGAGGGCATACTCAGTCTCTATAGACTTGTCAGACGCCTATTGGCACATTCCAATCAGCCGTCGACTCTCCCCCTACCTAGGGTTCAGGCTACAACGGAAACTGTACGCCTTCAGAGCCATGCCATTCGGGCTAAACATAGCCCCAAGGATTTTCACGAAGCTTGCGAGCGCAGCTCTCAAACAATTACGCCTAAAGGGAATTCAGGTAGTAGCCTACCTGGACGACTGGCTGGTGTGGGCAGCATCCGAGACCGAATGCTTGCAAGCTTCCAGTCAGGTGATCCAGTTCCTAGAGTACCTAGGCTTCAAGATCAACAAGAAAAAGTCTCGACTTTCTCCATCCCAAAAGTTCCAGTGGCTGGGAATCCACTGGGACCTTTTGTCACACAGTTTCTCCATCCCGACGAAGAAAAGGAAGGAGATAGCGGGCTCTGTCAAGAGACTTCTAGATTCCGAAAGGATATCAAGACGCGAACAGGAGAGGGTACTAGGCTCTCTCCAGTTTGCTTCAGTGACAGACCCAGTGCTAAGAACACAGCTAAAGGATGCATCCGGAGTTTGGAGAAGGTATACATCAAACGCGCGAAGAGACCTGAGAAGACCAGTGCTGCCTCGGCTACGTACTCTTCTCAGACCTTGGTCCCAAGCCAGACATCTAAAGAAGTCGGTTCTTCTTCAGCCACCTCCCCCGTCGATGACGATTCACTCAGACGCCTCAAAGGAGGGATGGGGAGGTCACTCTCATCGGAAAAAAGTCCAGGGGACTTGGTCCAAGCTATTCAGGACCTTTCATATAAACTTTCTAGAAGCTATGGCAGTGCTCCTTACCTTAAAGAAAGTCTCCCCGCGTCACTCGATCCACATAAGATTGGTGACGGACAGCAAGGTGGTTGTGAGATGCTTGAATCGACAAGGGTCGAGGTCACCACCTCTCAACCAAGTGATGTTAGCCATTTTCCGATTGGCGGAAAAGAAGAAGTGGTACCTGTCGGCAGTTCACCTTCAAGGAGTCCGCAATGTGACAGCGGACGCTCTATCCAGGTTCACACCGATAGAGTTGGAATGGTCCTTAGACGCAGGATCATTTTCCTTCATTCTGAATCAAGTCCCAGAACTGCAAATAGACCTCTTTGCGACGAAAGACAACAAGAAGTTGCCCCTGTACGTGTCCCCGTACGAGGACCCCTTAGCGGAAGCAGTGGACCCAATGTCCCTCGACTGGAACAGATGGTCCAGGATTTATCTGTTCCCTCCTCACAACCTTCTGTTGAGGGTCCTCAACAAACTGAGATCCTTCAAGGGGGGTAGCGGCAATAGTGGCCCACAAGTGGGCGAACAGTATGTGGTTCCCCTTGGCGTTGGAACTACAGATGAAGTTCGTGCCGCTACCACATCCAGTTCTGACCCAGCGAGTCCAGAAGTCGACTGTCTGTGCTTCATTACAGAAAACCCAGACCCTGCAGCTCATGATTTTCTCGCCCTAGCAGTGAGAAAGCGTTTCGGGATTTCGAAAGCCAGCATAGACTTCCTAGAGGAATACAAGTGCAAATCGACTAGAAGGCAATATGAGTCATCTTGGAGAAAATGGGTGGCCTTTGTAAAGGCAAAGAATCCGCAGGAGATCTCAACAGACTTCTGCTTATCTTTATTCATCCACCTCCATGGCCAAGGGTTGGCAGCTAACACGATTTCAGTGTGTAAATCTGCTTTGATGAGACCCATTTTATTTGCCTTCCAGATCGACCTAGGTAACGAGATCTTTAATAAAGTTCCGAAAGCCTGCGCTAGGCTTAGACCTTCAGCACCTCCAAAGCCCATCTCATGGTCTTTAGACAAAGTTCTTCATTTCGCCTCCCTGTTGAGCAATGGAGAATGTGCGTTAAAGGATTTGACGCAAAAAGTTATTTTCCTATTTGCACTCGCGTCCGGGGCCAGGGTTAGTGAGATCGTAGCCCTCTCGAGAGAGGCAGGTCGTGTTCAGTTCCTGGATGGGGGGGAGCTGAACCTGTTTCCGGATCCTACGTTTCTCGCCAAGAATGAGTTACCCACCAACAGGTGGGGTCCCTGGAGAATCTGCCCTCTGAAAGAAGATGCATCTCTATGTCCAGTAGAATGCCTAAAGGTCTATCTTCGTAGAACTTCAGACTTCAAGGGTGGTCAACTATTCAGGGGAGAAACATCAGGCTCAAATTTATCTCTGAATCAACTCAGAGCGAAAATCACATATTTTATTCGCAGAGCGGATCCTGACAGTACACCCGCAGGTCACGATCCGAGGAAAGTTGCCTCATCCCTAAATTTCTTTAATTGTATGGATTTTGAACATCTCCGTTCATACACGGGCTGGAAGTCTTCCAGGGTGTTCTTTCGCCACTATGCGAAGCAAGTAGAGGAACTTAAGAGATCTGTGGTAGCAGTGGGTCGTGTAGTTAACCCTACTGTTTAACTCTGCGAGGAACAGTGGTCTTAATTGGGACGATTAAGTCCAGGGTGAGTGTGTAGGTACATACTGTACTACAAACTAAATGAGGGCACCAAGTGCCCATATAGACTGTTCCTTCTTTCAAAGGTGAACCTAGCATAAGTTCAGACATGTGTGCCAAGCGTTTCTAACGCTAATGTGATTGATTTGTAATACAGACTTTTTATGACTTGATACCTTGGTATCTTATTAAAGTGGTGTTTAATGGTTTTTCTTTCAGATAAACAAGTTCTGTTTACTATCATACTTATGCTTAAAGTTTTGGGTTATCCTCTTTTATATAAATATATATATTTGTTGTTAACCTGTCTGTTTATTATCTGTCAATAAACTTGTTCTTGAGAACCTTGCGTCTCTTTCACCTGTGTCAATTTATTGGTATAATTGAGCATTTTAATTCTATGTATCTTATCTGGGATAATTCTGATAGAATTGTTCTGTTATGCAAGCTATGTTGCATTGGTTTATGTAAGTCCCCTAATGGGAGGACTCCGTCCCATAAAGGGACGAGGGCGGTTTTATTAGTTTCTTCCTGTGCGGATATAAACCTTTGTCCAATACAAGTATTGTGCGGATTACTGGTCAATATATTGACGCAGTGGTTCTATACAAACTATGCTTTACTTAATATAGGGCGAGACCACTATATTAGCTTGCCTGGTATTCATACATAGATATATGTACTCTTCGAGACTTTCCAGAGTCTAGTAGGACTCTTCCCTGTAGGGGGCAGGAAGCTCTAACATAGTTTATAGTTAGTTGAAAAGATGTATAACGGTAACATCTTAGGTCTCTAGGTCTAGTCGACCGGGAATAAATACCTCCGGGGAGTACGGCACGTTCTGAGAATCCACAGATACAGTAATGCTCTGGTACACTTCCATCAGGACGACATGGCTTGAGCCCAAAAAACGGATTTTGAGCGAAGCGAAAAATCTATTTTTGGGTGAGATAGCCATGTCGTCCTGATGGACCCGCCCTTGCCTTTCTAAGAAAGGGCTGTAGGACCCCTCCCTACATACAGTATCTGTAGCACCTCATGTACGCTACAAGGAATACAGATGGCGCCAGGATTGGCGCCAGGCACGCATACGAATCGGGGGATAGGGAAGCCTTGGGAGCGGCTCCCCTTTTTCTTTCCCGAATTCGTATCTCGTCAATCTCCCACCTACGAGACGAAATCTCTGTTCAGGTCGTAGATTGCCATGTGACGTGTCTAGAATACGTCCTCTGATATGTCGCGATATCCCTTTCACGAGGGATACTCGCTCCAGGAGTTAGAATTCTGGTACCTTAAGGTAAATTCTCTGGGAATATCGCCGTAGTTGTAATATACCCTAGGAAGCTACCCTATAGGAATTTCCATCAGGACGACATGGCTATCTCACCCAAAAATAGATTTTTCGTTTCGCTCAAAATCCGTATATATATATATATATATATATATATATATATATATATATATATATATATATATATATATATATATATATATATATATATATATATATATATATATATATATATATATATACATATGAACACACACACATGTATATATATATATATATATATATATATATATATATATATATATATATATATATATATATATATATATATATATATATAATGTATATATTTATATATATATATATATATATATATATATATATATATAATGTATATATTTATATATATATATATATATATATATATATATATATATATATATATATATATATATATATATATATATATATATTTATATATATAATTAAACATAAATATATTTACATGTGTACATGTATATATATATATATATATATATATATATATATATATATATATATATATATATATAAATATAAATATATATATATATATATATATATATATATATATATATATATATATATATATATATATATATATATATACATATATATATATATATATATATATATATATATATGTGTGTGTGTGTGTAAATATCTATATATATATATATATATATATATATATATATATATATATATATATATAATCCATTTTTCTATTCTTTTTTGGTCTTGCTATTAAAAGCAATTGCTTTTTCTTTGTTCCAAAAAAATACTATAAAGCGGTTCACTGTTCTGTTTGCTCATAACCCAAACATGTTCATTCATAATATAACTGCATTTATGAAATGCAAACATCTGTTACCGTCCCAGACTTATCAATCATGGTGTTGGTGAAATAGAATCAATATAGAGGATTGGGTGTTGATAATCCCCACGACAACAAACTTCACGGTTATTACTTCATGAGTAGTTCATGGATTATACTCTAAAATTCTTTCTAACACTTTTGAAATTTCCCATTGCCATGAAATACTATTGAATTGGTAAAAAAAATTGCGCTTTTTGAAGCAAGATATTTTGCTTAAATTGTCCCTAACACTTGTGAAACTTCCCATTTTGATGGAATACTAATAAAAATTGATGAAAAATTAGCTTTATTTTAAGCAAAGTATTTTCATTACTCTTTGTTTCACTTCATGGCAGATGGCGCCATTATTGGTTACGTATTCTTTCCCGATGGATTTATTGACGACCTGACTCATGTGGCGGCGTTAGTTTTTGTAAAATATTGCTCTGATATTTTTATCTATTGCTTATGAATATTTTCCATTAACCGCTAAATGAGAATTGATTTTTTAAGAATGATGTATAGGACTAAATATTTGCTAGCATACTGGCCATTAAATATTGCTTACCAATAGTTACCAATGTCTTACTATAATAACATGTTATGTAATATGAAGGGTAGAGTGTAAAGTCCAGAAATTCCCATGAGTTTTATTATATTTTTGATGATCCATAAATCATAAAAGCTTTTATGGAGAGTTTTGTCTTTTTTTTCAGTATTACAATAGAAATATTCAAATATAAAATCGGGAAATTAACGTAATTTAAACTGCAAGATATTGAAATATTTAGCGTTTTATGGAAATATTATAGTGTAAACTGTATTGCTGTTTACGTGTAATTACTCTCTATTAAGGATTTCATATAGAGTTTGGACGCCAGGTAAGAGGAAATTTTAATTACTATCATGACATGCTAAAGAAAATTGAAACCAGTGTCCTTTCAAAGCTTCTAATACCGAAGACTAATTTGAGACAAAATGCCCAGACATAAGAATGTAACAGGAGGTCGGTTATTTGTTCTGTACATTTTTTGTCATACGACAAGATATAGTGAACAGTGAATAGCTAAAACATTGCTTATTTCTATCACAAATTATGTCCGTTTTGCTAAAAAGAAAACTCTCAAAACTGACATACACTTAACGATAAACAACCGTCAATGACTCACACGGGATTCCTCCTGGCAACTCAAAACTGGCCCCTAGGGCTATATTTTCAACTATTTACAAAAACAAATTTCATCTTGCTCATATTCACGTCACAACCATCTAGTGGCACTTGCTTTAAAATAGAGTTGGTTTCTATCTAAGCTTGAAATTCTTCAATGAATTAACTTATGAACGGAAATTTCAAGCTCCACGTTTTGTATGTAGAGTGTAGTGGAATGGAACATCTTTCAAGCATTCTCTAGTATAAGTAGTCGTTTCCGCAACTTTGCTTATGAAAGAAACAGACAAATGCAGAGACCGAGCTACTCATGAGACAAAAACTTAAAAAAAGTAACGTAGGGGAAACTGGTGTGCAGTAAAGTTTAATAATGCGGAAATTAAATCGATGCCTTGAATAGTCATAGTTGCAGTATAATTTTGTATCTTCAACTACCCTGTTACATTAGCGGTTGTCACTCAAAGAGTTCAAAAGCTTTGAATTTTTTTGTAATTAATATAGCCGTTTTTTTTTTATTTTTTTTTTTTAGTTGTATTACTGGGTTACCTCTGGTACCTGTGTTGCAAAGTATATGATTGGAGCGGGATTGTCTTAGGATAGTCAAGCTATCGAGCGTGTATGATCATGTATGAAAAAAGAGAAAAATGCACACATAAAAGTCTTAAGGTGCTTTCATGGGCTCTACATTTATTTTTAAGGCGTAACTTGAATTTTATATGAATCAGCAACTTACAATCTAGGCAGTAGGTTGTCTAAAAATTCTGATTCAGACTAAGCTTGACAATTATATTACTAATGGTATGATTATTTTACCAATAAGGAAATCAAACACGCAATTAATTAATTTATTTACCGTTTACATCTTTATAAATAAACCAAGATGCTTGTGTTACGAAAAATAATCTTGAAAAATTAACAAGACGATGAAGATTTAACTTGAAAAGAAGATTAGTCTAACAATTTCATCAAGTGACTTCGATTGCTTTAGATTGCACACAGAATTCATGCAGATCTCTCTCTCTCTCTCTCTCTCTCTCTCTCTCTCTCTCTCTCTCTCTCCGCACCTTCATATAAATCATCCTTTGCTACTAACGTTTTCCACCTTAGCGCAAAGTAGCCATTTGCTGATTTATAGAGATTAACCTGTCTTAAACAAGCAACTCTGGCAGTGGAAAATCCTCCCACATTTTACAGGTACTTCTTTCACATTAACTTTTCTTGGAATGGATGGAGTGGGCCATTGCTGAAAAAAAAAAATACTTGACAACAAAAAACTCAATGAAACTATTCTCATGTTGTATTCCTTTGTTTTCTTAGGCAAATATACACTTGCTTTTTGTACTCAGATACCGTTGGTTATTGGCTTAATTAATGTGATATATCAGAATAATATCATTTGCATGATATAATTATCACTTTTTTAGAAGAAGAGATATCAATATCCAACTCTCAATTAGATTTTTTTATGTATTAATTAATAATTCATGTTAAGAGTTTATGACACGAGAGGAAGTCTACAATAAGGGAAAATATTCATCAAGGCCAACGGCCAGTTATGGTTTTAACGAAAATAGCATTCCAGGTTTATTATAGGTTTAGTTTTACTGTTCATTTTGTATATGAGTCTGGTTTGTGATAACCTGAAGGAAACGTTTGTGTTGTATAGATATTTGTCTGTTAAGGGTGTAAAAGGTTGTGGGTTTGTTTTGTAACATCCCTCCACAGTGAATGCGTGTTTTTGTGTATAAATTGTATAAAACACACACACACACACACACACACACACACATATATATATATATATATATATATATATATATATATATATATATATATATATATATATATATATATATATATATATGTATATATATATATTGTGTGTGCATATATATTATGTTATTTTCCATTACCTTTACATATGAGGGATAGGCTAAAATTATGATTATTAAAATCAGCTAAGGTGTTTTCAATTTTGATAAAATGATAAAAAAAGGGGAAATTTGAAATATTTCAAAGTTCTACGAAAATTATGAGGAAAATAATTCGGTATATATAAATATATATATATATATATATATATATATATATATATATATATATATATATATATATATATACATACATATATATATATATATATATATATACACATATATATATATATATATATATATATATATATATATATATATATATATATATACATATACATATATATATATATATATATATATATATATATATATATATATATATATATATATTTATATATACATATATATATATATATATATATATATATATATATATATATATATATATATATATATATTTATATATAGGTGTGTGTGTGTGTGTGTGTGTGTACAGTATATATATTATTATACGCAGAGTTTTATAATGACAAAAAAAAAATAGAATGGAACAAACTTTAGTTTAACCAAAGGCTTACACGGGAGAATCTGAAGGATTTATATAAATAAAAGGATTCCTGCCTCAGATTCCTATTATCATTCAATAATTTCATTTAGGGTTGTGGTGGCCTGGTTGTAGCGTCCTTACCTGGTGATCACTAGACTGGGGTTCAACCCTATAGGTTTATCTGGCGAGTCATCAGCATCCATTTCTTGGCCCTCCTTGGTATTGGCTTAGGTGAAGCGGTGCCTTAGTCGCTGATCATATGTAATATGGTCAGTCTCTAGGGCATTGTCCTGCTTGGTGGGACAATGTCCCTGTCCCTTGCCTATGCCATTCACGAGCGACCTTTAAACCTTTAAGGGATTACTGTTTCATGCCTGCAATCTAACACTGTATACATTACAATACCTTGCAATTGATGGATATACTCTATGTACGATTGTGTGAAACAGTAAAAGTTCTACAGTAATATCTTGGAACCAAATGCACAATTTCTCTCACATTGGATGAATATACACACACACACACACACACACACACACACACACACATATATATATATATATATATATATATATATATATATATTTTATATATATGTATATATATATATATATATATATATATATATATATATATATATATATATATATACAGTACATATATTTTTATATATATATATATATGTATATATAGATAGATAGATAGATAGATCAGGATATTCAAGAGTACAACACAATCCCCCTGTTTCTTTCTAGTTTTCCCTCTCAGCTACTACTACTACTACTACTACTACTACTACTACTACTACTATCAATAATAATAATAATAATAATGATAATAATACTAATAATAATAATAGGTGGTAGCTGCCAAAGGAGTCACTTTTTAGTTGAATACATGAGGAGATTCAAGTTGCTTTTCACTTGGTATCAAAGGTAATCAGGTAATTAATCTGGAAATATTTTCTTTTCTTTTTTACCAAATCCTTGTTTATGTTCTTTCTCTTAGAGAAAGGTCCCATTTTTTTTTTTTTTTTTTTTGC
The DNA here is from genome assembly GCF_036898095.1 of Palaemon carinicauda. NCBI lineage: Eukaryota > Metazoa > Arthropoda > Malacostraca > Decapoda > Palaemonidae > Palaemon > Palaemon carinicauda. Next base: position 32,374,731 of record NC_090732.1, on the reverse strand, counting down.
ATTCTCTAGCTAGATCATAATTCAATCACTTTGTAATAGATGTGGAAGAAGAGGTTAATGATGGGTACATCTGATTTCCATTCATCACACCGGATATTGGTTTCCTGGCATCCAAAGGTCGTAAATAAACCCCTAAACGTGTGGACACTGGATTTCCTATCTACCAGGCAACAGGCTTCAAATATTTTATGGAGCTATGATAAACTTCGGCAAATTAAATACTGGATCAATAAGTTCAACTAGTAAACACAATTATCCTGTTGAATTTCACAAAAGCTTAATTTCCATACTAAACTACGTTTGCTGATGACTATACTGATATCGAAAAAAAAAAAACCACTGGCGGAAAGAGAGCATTTATGCCTCTCAAACGTAAGTGTTCCTGGGGATGGGACACATTTATTGAACATATGTTTGACTAAAAAGCTTGACCACTGAATGATGTTGATGACTTTCTTATCATTTCCCCCAAAAACATTGGAACCTACAAACCTAATCCTATATTTTAAAGTTTTGTCGAGGTAGACTGGTATCGAACTGTCGCACATGATGCAAATATGAACATCATTAGCTGATTTTAATAAGCAAACAGATGAATATACCTGCCATTATTACATTTTATACGGATAATATATATTTTCTCTCTATCATTTTCTGCTCTATAATTGGCATTTTATATCTAGATTCATTTGGAAAAAATTCTACCTTAGTTTGCAAAATATGGCCATGCAAAACATTTGCAAAGCACTCACGAGGATGAAGGATTCTTGCTAGGTAACGTTATAATAAAACAAAAAATCAAGAAAATATAGTTAAGTACCAGTTGGCCTAAGCCCACAACATGCAACCCTAAAAGGTAAGGGTCGCGAAGTCTGAGAGCAATAATTAACTTTGCACACATAATCGATTACGAATGAGCTATTTAGACAGGACAGATCTTGTTGATGACAACTGGATCATAGGGAAAATAGCCAATTGTCAATGTAATGGTGTAATCAAATAATTCCATGATTGATCATTTGATTAAGTCTTTTGAATATTTGAGAATGTATTTTTGGTTTACTTCAACGCAACCTCATACAAAATAATACAAAAGAGAATTGAATGTTTTTGCTTAGAGGACGTGATTTGTTTAAGGTAAATGTATAATTTTAGCCAAAATGAATAACTTAATCCCTTTGTAGTAACCATACAACAGTAATTATATGATGAATGGATGCCAAACCATATTTATGATATATTAAACTTTATAACCATATCTATAACATCTCAAAATTCACAGCCTTAAAGATCAACCCTTGCCACACACTTAGATTTACGATGTACATTAAGGTCCAAACATATACTAAAGGGACATTTATGAATTGTGTTTTACAGGCTAGGACAATTTTTCATTGTGACAACAGACATGATCATAACTAGAAAAGAAGCCAGAATGATTTTCAGAAGACTAACACCTTTTAGAATTGATTTTAGCTTGTAAAATTTCCTAGGTTTTGCTTTTTCAAGTTAGGTAAGTAGGCAGTACGTATTACGTTAACTCCATATGTCTTTGCAATATTTCTCAAGATTTTTACCAATCAATTGAATTATTTTTTCTCTTAAAAACTATATCTTTAAAGGGGAGGGGAGCAGTTCCAGTCACTGTTTCATTGAGTAAAAAAGGGAATATAAATTGTATATAAACCACAAAAACAGTTTTGTAAGTTTGTTATGCTACCACTTTTATCATTGCTTTCGGAATTATATTTATATATTTTAATGCAAAATTGTTAATTTCCTTTTCACCTTCTGGTCTTCTTAAAACTTTGTTTCGTAATTAATTTTCTTAACAGATCCCAATCTCAGTACAATTATTATTATTATTATTAATATTGTTATTATTATTATTACTGTACAAGTAGTTGATATTCATGTTTTTTGTCGAGTTAGATATTTAATTTATAGTTTTTTTCTTCCCGTTAAAGTACTTTTTTTTTTTTTTTCGTTTAAAAACGCTACTTTCAACTCCATGCTTTTGCCCCATGCAAACCTAATACTCCGTTCGTTCATAGTAACTTTGTTGGAACGTGCATTAGCAAATCACAAACCAAACGGCATTTCTCGAAAACACCCCACAGGGATTTACACATGAAGCACATTTTGCATTTATCATTTTGGAAAATGACGTCATGTGCGGTTGAATGTTATTCAACTTTGTGCTGAATTATTTCAAAAGGAAAACTAGATCCGAGCTTTTAGTCCCTTTATGGTTATATCGTCGAATGAATCTTTTAATAGACCATATTGTGATTCTCTCTCTCTCTCTCTCTCTCTCTCTCTCTCTCTCTCTCTCTCTCTCTCTCTCTCTCTCATATTATGAACTGTTCTCTAAATAACAGTGAATAATATTCAGATCAAGAAACCGTTGATAACTTTTCAGAGTAACTGTTCGTTTACTATATTGATTTTAGTGTATCATAGTCACCTACTAATTCCTATAATAACAATGTTTGGTGGAAAAAATGTATCCATGTTAACTACAAATACGAAATACTAATTCAAAATAACAATAAGTAAACTAGTACCACATGTGTATCCTGTAATGAAAACTCTATGTAATATAAAGCAAGCTTCAAAAAGGAAATGAGATTTGAAAAAATATTGGGTGAATGGAAAGTTTTGAAATCTCTCGTAAATGGTTCTGTATTTGTATGTAATGTTGTCATCTCTTTTTTTTTCTAACCCCATAATAAGTTCATCTAGGCAGTAATCTGATGGCCATTACAGGTTAAAAAAATAGAAAATGAAAAAAATAAAAATAGAAGTTTCGTGAAGTTGAAGTTTTAAAGGCGTTTTAGTGTTCTATTTTCCTTTCACCAATATCAGAAGGTGATACTTTTTCCGCCCGATCACTAATGATTAGTCGCTTCTTTGGCTATGCCAAATAAATTCCGGACCTTTAATTCGCCTTTACCTATAAAATAATAGAAACATGTGCCGTTTGGACTAAAATACTCTTAATACATGCAAAAAATAATAAATGATCCTTTAGAAATATGGCATATGAAATACACCATATTAGGAATAATTATATTAATATGGCTTAGTTGTTCGTAATATTTTTAAATGATTGTATAAACACTGAATAATAATAATAATAATAATAATAATAATAATAATAATAATAATAATAATAATAATAATAATAATAATAATAATAATAATCATTATTATTATTATTATTATTATTATTATTATTATTATTATTATTATTATTATTATTATTATTATTATTATTATTATTAGTGGGAGAACAGCAATAGAGAAGTAAATAGTCAAATATAGAAGAGAAAAAAAATATGAACAGCAAACAAGAGAGTTATCAAAGTAAAATAAAAAGGATTTATAAGATATAAACAATGAAAGTGAGTCGTATCCACTTAATGAAATAAAAAAAAATATACTTTACATTGATTTTTTCATTAAAACCCTAGGTGATAATCACATCCCTGTCTGATGCCGGTTATCTGTATTTGTATACTTAATTTAAACATCATAACTTTAAATCCTGATAATAAAAAATTTCCTAAGTGATAACACTGTTCAGATATATTATTCTTACAATTTTTATCACTAAATATTGAGTTCTTTTTTTCTTAAATTATTCTCTTTATTCATCTATTTTCACATATATTAAATATTCTTTTTTTTTCAAAACTCTTTTCATATTTACTAGCATTAATAAGTATCTGAAGATACTAAACTGGAATAATATATGTATATATATATATATATATATATATATATATAAATAAATATATATATATATATATATATATATATATATATATATATATATATGTATATATATATATATATATATATATATATATATATATATATATATATATATGTATATATGTATATATATATATATATATATATATATATATATATATATATGTATATATATATATATATATATATATATATATATATATATATATTTATATATAACTATATATGTTTAAATACATATATATATATATATATATATATATATATATATATATATATATATATATATGTATATATATATATATATATATATATATATATATATATATATATACATATATATATATATATATATATATATACATATATATATATATATATATATATATATATATATATATATATATATTTATATATATATATATATATATATATATATATATAAATATATATATATATATATATATATATATATATATATATATATACATATATTATTC
>NC_090732.1:32360451-32365451 GCF_036898095.1 Palaemon carinicauda | reverse complement strand
TATATAGATATATATATATATATATATATATATATATATATATATATATATATATATATATATATATATACACACACACACATATATATATATATATATAAATATATATATATATATATATATATATATATATATATATATATATTTACGTATGTGTGTGTTTATCTATATCCATATATGATATGAGCATCACCATTACCAGAATTTGCTCAACCACTACACAATAAAAACCTCAATCATGTCGCTCCACTTTCTCAGCTCGTCAGTCCGTCATTTTTTTTTTCTCCTCTAATTTCCTTGTAATGTGTAGGGACCCATTCTGTTATTATTCTTGTCCATCTAATATCTATTATTCTTCTTAAAAGTCCTGCCCATATCCATTTTTTTTCCTTGCATGTTGTTAAAATATTCGGTACTTTCGTGTTCTCTCGTCCTTAATGGTTTAATAAGGCTCCATATTTTTTTTTATACAAACCTGTACCAACCGATCGTACATAAATTATTTTGTATATATCATGCTTGTATCTGCGCTCTTCCCTCGCACTAAAAAGAACCAGAACAAACATGTCTATGTGTCGCCTATATAACATTGTCATTTTTCGAACATATATTTTCCTGTTGCATTGAGGTTTTGTATATAAAGGATAGTGTTCTTTAATATTACAACTCAGTTGATTGCATCCTGCCTTTAAGTTCACAACCCTCTCTCGTCCCGTCACAAACCTTATACTGGTGAGACCATCAGATTAAATGTTTTATTTTATAGAGAGAGTGGTCTTTTATATGTAGTTTTGTTTACCAAAAGCTCTTCATCCTAACCTTTTAATTTTAGATCTACGTCCTGTGGAAACAGGCACTTCAGTTCTAATCGCATATATTCATTAACTATATTTAGAGGTTAGTCCATAACCCTTATTTGTGGTCTCTGAATTTTCATTGAACATTATTAAAACTTGTAGTTATTAACTTTCAGTGCTACAAATTTGCTTTCTGTATTAAAATCGTTTATCAGTTTTGGCAATTTCCCCCTTGATTGACTAAACAGACCTAGGACATCTGTGAAATTTAGGTTGATACGGCATTCCCCTTTTATGTTAATCCTACATTTTTCCAATCTAGATTCTTTAAAAAATTCTCCTAAGAATGATGTGAATAACACAAGAGAGAGAGAGAGAGAGAGAGAGAGAGAGAGAGAGAGAGAGAGAGAGAGAGAGAGAGAGAGAGAGAGAGAGAGAGAGAGAGAGAGAGAGCGGGGTTGCGCTGTGTAACTCTTTTTTAACTGTGAATTATCGGATTTCTTTTTATCACTATGTTTGTGTAGCTTCAGGATTTCTGTACTTCCCAAATAGAATACCATAAGGTTAATTTATTCCTGTTTTGATGGGGGTTCACCCCAAACATGCACTCATATATATATATATATATATATATATCTATAAATATATATATATATATATATATATATATATATACTATATATATATATATATATATATATATATATATATATATATATATATATATATATATATATATATCTATATATATATATATATATATATATATATATATATATATATATATATATATATATATATATATATATATATATATATATATATATATATATATATAGATATATATATATATATATATATATATATATATATATATATGTGTGTGTGTGTGTGTGTGTGTGTGTGTTTGTGTGTTATTCCAAAATATCTCATATTCCAGGTCTTTGTCAGCATGGCGTCAAACAGGAGCCTGAAGAAAAAAATTAGTAATAAAATTGAAAATTTGGATACAAACAATGTGCGAGTTCGTTTATGGTGACATGTCTAAGTTCATTGTATGATAGTGGCGTTTGTAAGAAATTAGGACTATTATTACCAGTTCTTATAGAGAACTACATTTATAATACATTATCACCTCATCAATTAAAAAGACAGTGAATTTTGGGGATACTATTACGGGATAAATAATCTGTTATTTCATTTGATATGTATGCATATATAATCTGTTCCAAAAATTCCTGAACAATAATGATTCGCCGAAATCATTTCGTAATAAGATTTAATCCTTTTAATTTATCTCATATCGCTCAATGGTCCTGTGACGGGCCGAGAGAAAGGTTAGGACTCAAAGGCAGGAAGCAATCAACTGAGTAGTATTATTAAAGAACACTCTCCTTTATATACAAAACCTCAAGGAACAGGAAAATACAAGTTCGAGAAATGACAATGTTACATAGGCGACACATAGACATGTTTGTTCTGGCTCTTTTTAGTGCGAGGAAAGAGCGCAGATACAAGCATAATATATACAAAATATTTTATGTACGATCGTGTGACACACGGTTGATACATGGCTCCCCCCCTAAAAATGACATACAGTACATGTTAAATAGGGCGCTCCGATCTAGAGAGGCGAACTGTAGGCGGGTCATCTGGCAGTAGATAAGCAGGTTTTAGACGATCAATGGAGACCCAGTCTTCTTTGCCACGAATGTTTAGTAGGAATGCTTTCGGACTGCGTCGGATCACAAGGAAAGGACCCGTGTAAGGGGGCGTTAGCGGTGGCTTGGTAGTGTCATTGCGCAGGAAGACGTGTGTTGCAGAATGCAAGTCTGTTGGTATGTGATGCTTCCCTGGGGGCTTGTAAGTCTGGCGGCAGGAAGTAGATTTTCCCACGACGTGACGTATACGTTGGAGATCATCGGAGGAGGTTGTAGAAGGAAAAAATTCAGCAGGGACAACCAACGGGTCGACATACACCATTTCAGCTGCTGAGACGTCGAGGGCGTCTTTAGGAGTGGTCCTTAGTCCCAGGAGGACCAGGGAAGCTGAGTAAACCAGTTGCAATCCTTGCAGCGGGACATCAAAGCTGCTTTGAGGGTGCGATGAAAACGTTCAACCATTCCATTGGCAGCGGGGTCGTAGGCCGTTGTCTGATGTAGGGTGATGCCAGGAGATTTGCTAATGATATCCACAATTGAGAGGTGAAATTGGTTCCCCTGTCAGTAGTAATATGCTCAGGGATACCAAATCTTGAAATCCATCCAGAGAGTAAGGCAGATGTACATGAGGCGGTCGTTGCAGTTTCCATGGGAATGGCTTCAGGCCAACGAGTGGAGCGGTCGATGACGGTAAACAGGTAAGGATGTCCTTGTGATGTGGGTAGGGGGCCTACAACGTCGACGTGAATGTGTGCGAAACGACGCTGAGGTTGAGGAAAGGTGCCCACTCCTGAATCCGTGTGTCGATGTACTTTGGAAGTTTGGCAAGAAGTACAGGCGCGGACCCAATCCTTAGCATCCTTAGAAATGCCGTGCCAAATGAACTTTGCCTTCAGCAGCTGTGCAGTAGAACGGCACGAGGGATGTGAAAGGCCGTGAATGAAATCAAACACCTGCCGGGGCATGGGAGCAGGAATCCAAGGTCGCGGTCTACCATTACTGACGTCACAGAGGAGGGTGGTGTTGGGGTCTTCGAGGGGAAAGTCTTCCCAACGGAGGGACGTGCAGGATGTCCTACATGCTTGATACTTTTGATCCCGTCGTTGGGTTTCAGCCAGGGCGTTGTAATCCAATCCCAGTTGAACGGCAGCCAATGTGTTTCTTGACAGGGCATTGGCAACGGGATTCATTTTCCCAGGGACGTATTGAAGGGTGCAATTGTATTCAGCCACGGCGGAGAGATGTCGGCGTTGCCGGGCAGACCAGGCGTCAGACTGTCGAGTGAAGGCGTGCACCAGAGGCATGTGGTCTGTGCGAATGACAAAGGGCGTACCTTCTAAGAAATGGCGAAAGTGGTGAAGAGCCAAGTGCACTGGCAACAATTCGCAATCGAAGGTAGAATAACCCGACTCTGCCTTGGACAGTTTTCTGCTGAAGAAGGCCAATGGGCGGGGCGAGCCGTTGACCACCTGCTCGAGTACTGCACCAATAGCGACGTTGCTGGCATTCGTGCAGAGAAGGAGAGGAGCTTGTGGGATAGGAAAAGTGAGAGCCGCAGCAGTTGATAGGCCCTTCTTTGCATTGCAGAAGGCTGCTTCTTGAAGGGGACCCCACTTTAGGTCCTTTGGCTTGCCCCTGAGGGAGGCGTAGAGGGGAGCAAGAGTGGCTGCAATGGCCGGCAGAAAACAGTGATAATAGTTGATCATGCCCAAGAATTCCTGCAGAGCTTTGACGGTCGAGGGCACGGGAAAGTCCTGAACGGCTGCTACCTTCTCAGGGAGGGGGTGGACTCCTTCACGAGTGATGCGGTGCCCTAAGAACAACACTTCGTTGGTGCTAAAGGTACACTTGTCGTACCGGACTACAAGGCCGTTTTGTTGCAGGCGGTTGAGCAAGATGCGCAGGTGACGGAGGTGTTCATCTTTTGAGGAGGAGAACACAAGTATGTCGTCCGCATAACATACACAGAAAGGGAGGTCCCCCAAGATGCCATCCATGAGACGTTGAAACGTGGCCCCAGCATTACGAAGGCCAAATCAGGAGTAATTGAAGGTGTATGTACCAAACGGAGTGATGATGGCGGTCTTGGGGATGTCTTCTGGGTTCATAGGCACCTGATAATACTCCTTCAGGAGGTCGAGCGTAAAGAAAACCTTTGCTTTGTGCATGTAGTAGGTCACGTCGGCAATGTTTGGGAGGGGGTAGTGACCCGGTTCTGTTTGCATGTTCAGGCACCTGTAATCCCCGCACGGACGGAGGGAGCCGTCTTTCTTCAGAACGATGTGTAAGGGTGACGACCATGGGCTGGCGGCCTTTTGGCAAAGGCCCATTTCCTCCATCTCGGCGAACGTCTGTTTGGCGGCTGCCAATCGTTCCGGTGCCAGACGTCTGAATTTTGCGAAGACTGGGGGTCCCGTCGTCTTGATATGGTGATAAATACCGTGCTTGGTAGGAACCGTGGGCGTTTGGCGAAGTTCTGGACGGAAAACTTCCGGGTACCATGTGAGGAGGTGGGCGTAGGCATCCGTGGGTGCGCTGATTT
>NC_090732.1:32350451-32355451 GCF_036898095.1 Palaemon carinicauda | reverse complement strand
AGCCCCCAACGCAGAAGCTCTCCAAGAAAACGTCAACAACTGGAATGCGATCTTAACAGCAAATGGAATGCGGATCAACAAGGATAAGACAGAGATTATGCACCTATCACGAACACCAAACAACGTAGATGTAGAATTAGAAGGTCATACATTGAAACAGTGTAGAAATTTCAAATACTTAGGAGTGGAGTTTTGTGACCAAAACGATTCAAAACTGGAAATAACTACCCGAGTTCAGAAATTTAGTAACAATTTGTATCTGCTCTACCCACTAATGAAAGACAGAAACATACCTCGCAAAGTGAAAACCATAATATACCTAGCTATTTTAAGACCAATATTGACTTATGGCCATGAATCATGGACATTAACATCAAGAACTAGAAGCCAACTCCAAGCAGCTGAAATGAAAGCCTTAAGACTCATAAAAGGTGTGACAAGACTGGATAGACTACGAAATGAAGATATTAGAAGAGAACTGGGAGTGGAGGGGATTCTGGATTTTGTGGAGAGAGGACAGCTTAGATGGTTTGGACATGTCAAAAGAATGGAGGAAGAGCGATATCCTGTAAGGTTTTTGGAATGGACACCAGAAGGAAGGAGACCGGTAGGAAGACCAAAACTGAGATGGCTACAAAACATAGAGAGAGGAGTAGAGAGGAGAGGCTTCAGTTTGCGGGAAGTTGATGAGATGAGGCTCTATGAGGATCGCCAAGAATGGAGACAGTTCTTGAAGCAGGACGACTGACAGGCCTGGAGGCCTACCTGGCGTCTGGTGAGAAAGAAAAAAAGGTGAGAATAGAATAAGTTTAAAATAGAAAAATAAGTAAATTTAGAATGACTTTTTGAACTATGAACTAGTTTTATCAATAAAATGGTTGGGTTTCCGAATACATGTAACATTTTCACTTTTTAAAAAGATAAAAAGTCATATAATGTATAAGATACAAAGTTATATAAAATTATCCAAAAAAAAAAAAAAATGAAAATACGTATTCAAAGATCCCAATAAATTCGCTATGACAAAGATATAAATCAAAAGCTACATACTAGTATGTACATCTCATAGCCACATCAACGATATTTTTATTTATTTATTTTTTATTTATTTATTATTTTTTTTTTTGGATACATGATATCCCCTAAAAATTACCGACTGCAGTTCCCGAGCGAACATCATGCCTCTGCACCCAGTGAAGACGAGACCTTATACAATCAATATCATTTTCAAATAAATATACACCATACACTCCCCCAAGATAAGTTAACAATGAACAAAAAATCTCACCGTCCCGTAGAAAACTCAAACCAAGTCGAAGAATATGATTTGAAGTTTTAAAAAGTCTTTTAAAATACCTGGCTTGCAGTTACAATACATGAGATCTTAATAATAGCTTATTACACATATCAGCCACATCACGACTACTTGTACATATAGGCAGCCCAACCATCTTCTTTAATGTTTTACCATAAGCTACTTCAAACCCTTTAAAAATCTGCTTTCTGAATATTTTGCCAATATTCCAAACAGATAGTCCATAATCAGGATTACAATAAGAATTAAAAAGGTATAAAAAGACTTCAATAGAAATATTATTAAAATTTTGAAAAATCAAATTGAATTTAGAATAAAAAGAATTTAGCCTGACTTTGACATCCGAAATATCCATTAAGTCATTTCCAATGTAAAAACCTAATTTTTTATAACCCTTCACTACTTCCAACTCATTATCTCCAAGAGTTACCTTCACTGGGTTTGAAGCCAAACCTACCCTTTTGAATATCATACATTTTGTTTTATTTGTGTTTATAATTAGTTTTCACCTTTTCAATTTTTCTTTTTAAATTTTCATATAATATGCTTAGATTATCTTTGGTATCAGCCAACAAAACAATGTCATCAGCATAGGCTATGATGTTCAATCGTAATACACCCAATTTGCATCCTTTATCTATGTTTATAATTTCTTCCAATATATGGTCAATATACAATTTGAATAGAAAAGGAGAAAGTATACCTCCCTGTCTATCACCAGTATCTATATAAGATTATTTTTCTTTATTCCCATTCCATAAAACTCGTGCTCTTTGGTTTCTCAGGTAATTCATTAGAAGGAGAACAATATCTGGTGGTACATTTCTTTTTAATCATTAAATCACCCAACAAGAAATGATTAACGGTATCAAAAGCCCTAGAGAGGTCGATGAACAGGCCAAATGCTTTATCACCCATTCTTGTGTATCTGTTTATTATTTCCTCTAAAAAGCATGCATGCATCACTAGTGGAAGTTCACTCTTTAAACCCAAACTGCAATGAATTGAAACTAATTTTTTTTTTCCATAACATCTAAAAGATGCATTTCAAAGAGTTTCAAGATAAGTGACGACTGCATCACCGGACGGTAGTTCGATGATTCAGAAATATTTTCTTTAAGGTCCTTTATTGTAGGATTAATATCCCCGCCAAGTAATTCCAGAGGGAAGTAACAATGACCATAACAGGCGTTCATAAAATCACACAACAAACTCAAAAACTGATCACTACCCCCTTTCAATAAAATAGCATGAATTCCGTCATGACCAATTCCATTTTAAAGTTTTTTTAATCAAGTTTTTAATATAGCTAATGATATCTTAATGTTGAATTTTCTGTTTTTTATCCAATATCCATTTAATTTGAGTTCATTTGAACTGTTTAGATCAAACGATAGAAATTTATTATTAAAAATTTGTATTATATTTTCTATATTATTTTCCCAATCAATTTTTTCTGATTGTTTCGCTTTGTTATTCTTTTTCCTTACATCCCCCCAGAATTGTTTCATATCTTTGTCATCAAATATTTCTTGAATCGATAAAGACCTCTCAGCAAATTCATTTCTTTTACATTCATTTAATGCTTCTTTGAATATTTTGCGACATTCCCTCATTTGATCAAACTCGGCCCAGCATGTATTCTTCCTGACTGCAACCACTTTAAATATTCCATTCTGGCAGTTTTGTATTTACATTTTACATTACGATTTCACCCAGGTATCACTTTATATTTACATTTTCTCTTTATTGCCCTTGAGTAAAGAGAGCTTTCCTCTTTTACAGACATTGCAAGTGCAGAGTAAAAACAATCAATTTCCCTGAGATGTTTACAATCTCTACAACTCAAAGAACAGCAGTCAAATGATGCATTACTTACAAACTACCCACTCTAGACATCATATTTGCTCCAATAAGACAAAGTTCATTCGTAGAAAGTTATCCCAGTCAACATAGCACCCAATTTTTCCGTCTTCAGAACTTAGATAAGATGGTGTAAAGGACTTCCTGCATCAACAACCACTTCAGCTTCTACTGGCAAATGGTCCGAACCAATTATATCATACAATACTCTGATATTCTTCACATAGGTATCATTTTCTTTTCTCCCAACTATATGGTCTAACCATGGGGTATAGCTACCCACGATGGACAAAAATGTGAAAGTAGAGTCATCCAGAGCACGCACATCAAAGCATTCAAGTTGATTATCTTTCATAAAATCCATCAAGTGATTCCATGAGTGACCAGAAAAAGGGTCTGCATTAAAATCACCAATAAAAAATATAGAATCATATCTAATCCCAGTTAAAATATATTCAAGATAACTAAGTGAAGCCAAATAATCGTTCAAAGTCTCTATTCTACAAATATCGCTTCGGATATAAACATTTACAAACACAAGTAATTTTGGTTATAAATAACGGACATTACAATAAAATCCTTCTCTATAATAATCTTTTGATATCGAGAGAAGAACTTTTTTCCACAGACAAGCTAACCCACCCTCACACCTTCCGGAAAAAGATTCAATAGCTTTCTCCGAGTAAACTGCCGGTGACCCTATTACTTCATAATGCTCATCAATAAACTGCTAATCACCAAGTCTGTTTTCTGTAACAAATGTTTCTTGTAAAAATATAAAGTCATTCTGACTTACTGCAAGCTCTCTGACCAGATCAATATTTTTCGCCCGAGAGCAACAATTATATGTACAAAGTTTCAATGCCATGAAAAAAAGAAAGCAATAGTAAAAATATCAATAATGATATAAAATAAACAAATGTTACAATAGTAATATCAGAAATGTGTCTTACTGTCTCTTTTCGTAATATTTATTTATTATGACTCCTTCAGGCCATGACTCTGAGCCAAATAAGCATCCCCTTTCGTCTAAATTCACTGTTAGTTTAAAAGCTTTGCTCTCTGAACTATGGATTTCCAGTTCTTCTGTCTTAACCTATATAGCAAAGACTTCTTTAACATAACTTTTAATATCATTTGAGTCAACATCCGTATCCACTCTTCCAACAAAAACATCAACAGTTTCTTTCACTTCTTTGAACGAGTGGTGACCCGTTTTTTTTTAACACCAGTCACTTTAAAATTTCGTTGTCTACGATTCTCAACTTGACTGTTTTCTATAGGTTTTTGCTGTAAGTTTAGGTTTATTATTCTTTCCAACGACTGTCTAACCCTCTCTTCACTTCTTCGAATATCTGCATCTTCTCTGAAGGCTGACCAAAATCTCATCAAGGTCTTGTCCCTGTTCCGCATTCCTGAACCAGAAGATGAACCATTCCGTCCCTCAATAAGGTTGTTTTTAGAGTTTGTTTCTCGATGTTTACGGCTATTCTTGAGTTATTCTTGGATGGCCTAGATGCAACTGCTGAGTAAGATAAACATGTATTTTTATCTTTTCCTCCGATACAAATCCTCTTGGGGAGAGATCCCTCTCCACTGACCGACTTCCTGAAAGATTGCACATCCTGCAATAGCTCCATCTCATCGGATAATCATTTGTGGGCTTCATTTATACTTTGACAGCACAGCTGAATTCATTTTTAAGGTCTTTGAAATCTTTATTCACTTGTCTAAGAGAAACTGCAGTATTTATTACCTCAGATCTAGTATCCACAAACTTTGGTAACACTTCATTAATTTAATTTACGCCTTCCGATAATCT
>NC_090732.1:32322951-32332951 GCF_036898095.1 Palaemon carinicauda | reverse complement strand
CAAACATAAAATTAGAAAATTAACGTAATTTAAACTGCAAAATATTGAAATATTTAGCGTTTTATGGAAATGTTATAGTATAAACTGTATTGCTATTTACTGTGTAATTACCCTCTATTAAGGATTTCATATAGAGTTTGAACCCCAGGTAAGAGGAAATTTTAATTACTATCATGACATGATAGAGAAAATTAAACCTAGTCTCCTTTTAAAGCTTCTAATACGAAGAATACCTTCCGACAAAATGCCCAGAGATAAGAATGTAACAGGAGGTCGGTTATTTGTTCTGTAAATTTTCTGTCATACGACAAGATATAGTGAACAGTGAATAGCTAAAACATTGCTTATTTCTATCACAAATTATGTCCGTTTTGCTAAAAAGAAAACTCTCAAAACTGACATACACTTAACGATAAACAACCGTCAATGACTCACACGGGATTCCTCCTGGCAACTCAAAACTGGCCCCTAGGGCTATATTTTCAACTATTTACAAAAACAAATTCCATCTTGCTCATATTCACGTCACAATGATCTAGTGGCACTTGCTTTAAAATAGAGTTCGTTTCAATTTAAGCTTGAAATTCTTCAATGAATTAACTTATGAACGGAAATTTCAAGCTCCACGTTATGTAAGTAGAGTGTAAGGTTGTAGTGGAATGGAACATCTTTCAAGCATTCTCTAGTATAAGTAGCCGTTTCCGCAACTTTGCTTATGAAAGAAACAGAAAAATGCAGAGACCGAGCCACTCGTGAGACAAAAACATAAAAAAAAGTAACGTAGGGGAAACTGGTGTGCAGTAAATTTTATTTATGCGGAAAATAAAATCGATGCCTTGAATAGTCACAGTTGCAGTATATTTTTGTATCTTCAATTATACTGTTACATTAGCGGTTGTCACTCAACGAGTTCCAAAGCTTTCAGATTGTTTGTAAATAATGTAGCTTTTTTTTTTTTTAGTTGTATTACTGGGTTACTTATGGTACCTGTGTTGCAAAGTACATGATTGGAGCGGGATTGTCTCAAGGGTACCTGACACTTGTACGCATTCGTGGCACGCACTGGCACGCATTGATGCGCGAACTCGCGTGAACGAGTCGTGAAAATGTTGTGAACAGTGCTGGAACTGGCGTGCCAGTGCGTGCCATGCGTGCCCAGAAGTTTGAAATGTTTAAAGTTTGTGGCACACATTAGCACGCCCAAAATAGTCGTGAAATAGTCGTGAACAATGCGCGAACTGGAGTGAACTGGAGTGAACAGTGCGGGAAGTGGCGTGAACTTTATAATGAAGAGAAACAAAAAGGAAACGAAAAAATTAAGGAAAAGGAAAGAAAAATAAACCTAATACATTTTTTTATTTGCTGTTTTAATGTGAAAAAAAATGATATCTTATTTCAAACTATTTCTATAACTTTATAATGAAGAGAAACAAAAAGGAAACGAAAAAATTAATGAAAGGAAAGAAAAATAAACCTAATAAATTTTTATATTTGCTGTTTTAATGTGAAAAAAATGATATCTTATTTTAAACTATTTCTATAACTTTATAATGAAGAGAAACAAAAAAGAAACGAAAAAATTAATGAAAAGGAAAGAAAAATAAACCTATTAAATTTTTATATTTGCTGTTTTAATGTGAAAAAAAATGATATCTTATTTCAAACTATTTCTATAACTTTATAATGAAGAGAAACAAAAAGGAAACGAAAAAAAATAATGAAAAGGAAAGAAAAATAAACCTAATAAATTTTTATATTTGCTGTTTTAATGTGAAAAAAAAATGATATCTTATTTCGAAATATTTTTATAACTTTATAATGAAGAGAAACAAAAAGGTAACGAAAAAATTAATGAAAAGGAAAGAAAAATAAACCTAATAAATTTTTATATTTGCTGTTTTAATGTGAAAAAAATAATATCTTATTTCAAACTATTTCTATAACTTTATAATGAAGAGACAAAAAGGAAACGAAAAAATTTATGAAAAGGAAAGAAAAATATAAACCTAGTAATTTTTTATATTTGCTGTTTGAATGTAAAAATAAAATGATGTCTTATTTCATGCGCACACTTATTTTCCTCTATTACCAATCAAGAGCCAAAACTTTTGTTTAAATAAAAATGAACTGAAAAATAAACCAAGAAATTTTTAAGTTTGCTGTTTGAATGTAAAAATAAAATGATGTTTTATTTCATCAACATACTTATTCTTCTTTATTACCTTAAAATGAAGACCAAAACAATTTTTTTCTGTTTGCTGTTTTAATGTAAAAATAAAAGGATTTCTTATTTCAACACACTTTTTTCTCTATTACCTTAAAATCAACAGCCTAAAAACTTTTCATGTTTGCTTCTTTTAATGTTAAAATAAATTGCTTTCTTAATACTTGTACATATTTTATGTCTGCTATTTACATGTAAATCAAATGCTTGCTTACTGAAACAAAAATAAAGGGCAACAAAAAATACAAACGAAAAAGATACGTTTCTTCTCCTCAATGCAATGGTGTCTCTGACAGAAAGCATTGTTGTCTCTTCCGAAGCCAATCCAAGAATGTCCTCCGGTTGGAGAAGCCCCGTTTTTATATGGAGTGGCCAATTCGTGAACTGGCGTGAACTGGCATGAACGATGCGTGAACGATGCGGAATGATGCGCGAACTCGCGCGAACGTGTCGTGAACTTCTCGTGAACTAGGCATGCCAGTTCGTGCCATGGCGTGAACATAGCGTGGACTTGTCGTGAACGATGCGCGAACTGGAGTGAACTGGTCGTGAACATTGCGGGAAAAACCCCAGTGCGTGGCAAAAATGCGTGCAAGTGTCAGGTAGGCTTTAGGATAGTCAAGCTATCGAGCGTGTATGATCGAGTATGAAAAAAAAGAGAAAAATACACACATAAAAGTCTCAAGGTACCTTCATGGGCTCTATATTTATTTTTAAGTCGTAACTTGAATTTTATATGAATCAGCAACTTACAATCTAGGCAGTAGGTTGTCTAAAAATTTTGATTTAAACAAAGCTTGACAATTATATTACTAATGGTGTGATTCTTTTACCAATAGGGAAATGAAACATAAAATTAATTTATTTATTTAACGTTTAAATCTTTATAAATAAGCCGAGATCCTCATGTTACGAAAAATAATCTTGAAAAATTAGCAAGGCGATGAAGATTTCGCTTGAAAAGAAGAATAGACTAACAATTTAATCAAGTGACTTCGACTGATCCTGATTCCATACAGAATTCATGTAGATCTCTCTCTCTCTCTCTCTCTCTCTCTCTCTCTCTCTCTCTCTCTCTCTCTCTCTCTCTCTCTCTGCGTAACTCCATATAAATCATCCTTTGCTACTTACGTTTTCCACCTTAGCGCAAAGTAGCCATTTGCTGATTTATAGAGATTAACCTGTCTTAAACAAGCAACTCTGGCAGTGGAAAATCCTACCACATTTTACAGGTACTTCTTTCACATTAACTTTTCTTGGAATGGATGGAATGGGCCATTTCTGGAAAAAAAATACTTGAACACAAAAAACTCAATGAAACTATTCTTATTTTGTATTCCTTAGTTTTCTTAAGCAAATATACACTTGCTTGTTGTACCCATATACCGTTGGTTATTGGCTTAATGTAATATATCAGAATAATATCATTCACATGATATAATTATCACTTTGTTTCAAGAAGAGATATCAATACCCAACTCTCATTTAGATTTTTTATATATTAATTAATAATGCCTGTTAAGAGTTTATGACACGAGAGGAAGTCTACAATAAGGGAAAATATTCATCAAGGCCAATAGCCAGTTAAAGTTTTAACAAAAATAGTAATCAAGGTTTACTATAGGTCCAGTTTTACTGTTCATTTTTTCCATGAGTCTGGTTTGTGATAACCTAAAGGTCTGTTAAGGGTGTAAAAGGTTGTGGGTTTGTTTTGTAACATCCCTCCACAGTGTATGCGTGTTTTTGTGTATAAAACACACACACACATATACATATATATATATATATATATATTATATATGTATATAGATAGATAGATATGTATGTATATGTATTGTGTTTGCATATATATTATGTTATTTTCCATTACCTTTACATATGAGGGATAGGCTAAAATTATGACTATTAAAATCAGCAAAGGTGTTTTCAATTTTAATAAAATGATAAAAGAAATGGGAAAATTTGAAATATTTTAAAGTTTCTAGGGATTCTGCCTTTAAACCTTTGAGGGATTACTGTTTCATGCCTGCATTCTAACACTCTATACATTACAATACCCCTGCAATCGATGAATATACTCTATATAGCGTTGTGTTAAACAGTAAACGTTCTACAGTAATATCTTGGAACCAAAAGCACAATTTCTCTCACATTGGATGAATATATATACACACACACAACACACACACCACACACACACACACACACATTATACTATATAGTATATATATATATATTATATATACTATATATATATATATATATATATATATATATATATATATATATATATATATATATATATATATATTTTATATATATGTATATATAGATAGATAGATAGATAGATCAGTATATTCAAGAGTACAACCCAATCCCCCTGTTTCTTTCTAGTTTTCCCTCAGCTACTACTACTACTACTGCTACTACTACTATTACTACTACTACTGCTATCAATAATAATATATAATAATAATAATAATAATAATAATAATAATAATAATAATATTAAGTGGTAGTTGCCAAAGGAGTCACTTTTTAGTTGAATACATGAAGAGATTCAAGTTGCTCTTCACTTGGTATCAAAGGTAATTAGGTAATTAATCAGGAAATATTTTCTTTTCTTTCTTACCGAATCCTTTTTTATGTTCTTTCTCTTAGAGCAAGGTCCCATTATTTATTCATTTTTTTTTCCTTGCATTCTCTAGCTAGATCAAATTCAATCACTTTCATAATAGATGTGGAAGAAGAGGTTAATGATGGGTAGCCTACATCTGATTTCCATTCATCACACCGAATATTGGTTTCGTGGCATCCGAAGGTCATAAATAAACCCCTAAACGTGTGGACACTGGATTTCCTATCTACCAGGCAACAGGCTTCACATATTTTATGGAGCTATGATAAACTTCGGCCAACTCAATACTGGATCAATAAGTTGAACTAGTAAACACAATCATCCTGTTGAATTTCACAAAAGCTTAATTTGCATACTAAACTACGTTTGCTGATGACTATACTGATATCATTGAAAAAAAAAAAAAAAAAAAAAAAAAAAAAAAAAAAAAAAAAAAAAAAAAAAAAAAACACTGGCGGGAAATAGATCATTTATGCCTCTCAAACGTAAGTGTTCCTGGGGATGAGACAGATTTATTGAACATCTGTTTGACAAAAGAGCTTGACCACTGAATGATGTTGATGAATTTCTTATCATTTCTCACAAAAATATTGGAACTTACAAACCTAATCCTATATTTTAAAGTTTTGTCGAGATACTGTCGCACATGATGCAAATATGAACATTGTTAGCTGATTTTAATAAGCTAACAGATGAATATACCTGCCAATATTACATTTTATACGGATAATATATATTTTCTCTCTATAATTTTCTGCTCTATAATTGGCATTTTATATCTAGATTCATTTGGAAAAAATTCTACCTTAGTTTGCAAAACATGGCCATGCAAAACATTTGCAAAGCACTCACGAGGATGAAGGATTCTTGCTAGGTAACAAAAAATCAAGAAAATATAGTTAAGTACCAGTTGGCCTAAGCCCACAACATGCAACCCTAAAAGGTAAGGGTCGCGAAGTCTGAGAGCAATAATTAACTTTGCACACATAATCGATTACGAATGAGCTACAGTATTTAGACAGGACATATCTTGTTGATGACAACTGGATCATAGGGAAAATAGCCAATTGTCAATGTAATGGTGTAATCAAATAATTCCATGATTGATCATTTCATTAAATCTTTTGAATATTTGAGAATGTATTTTTAGGTTTATTTCAACGCAACCTCATACAAAATAATACAAAAAGAGAATTGAAGGTTTTTGCTTAGAGGACGCGATTTGTTTAAGGTAAATGTATAATTTTAGCCAAAATAAATAACTTAATCCCTTTGTAGTAACCATACAACAGTAATTATATGATGAATGGATGCCAAACCATATTTATGATATATTAAACTTTATAACCATATCTATAACATCTCAAAATTCACAGCCTTAAAGATCAACCCTTGCCACACACACTTAGATTTACAATGTACATTAAGGTCCAAACATATACTAAAGGGACATTTATGAATTGTGTTTTACAGACTAGGACAATTTTTCATTGTGACAACAGACATGATCATAACTAGAAAAGAAGCCAGAATGATTTTCAAAGACTAACACCTTTTAGAATTGATTTTAGCTTGTAAAATTTCCTAGGTTTTGCTTTTTCAAGTTAGGTAAGTAGGCAGTACGTATTACGTTAACTCCATATTTCTTTGCAATATTTCTCAAGATTTTTACCAATCAATTGAATTATTTTTTCTCTTAAAAACTATATCTTTAAAGGGGAGGGGAGCAGTTCCAGTCACTGTTTCATTGAGTAAAAAAGGGAATATAAATTGTATATAAACCACAAAAACAGTTTTGTAAGTTTGTTATGCTACCACTTTTATCATTGCTTTCGGAATTATATTTATATATTTTAATGCAAAATTGTTAATTTCCTTTTCACCTTCTGGTCTTCTTAAAACTTTGTTTCGTAATTAATTTTCTTAACAGATCCCAATCTCAGTACAATTATTATTATTATTATTATTATTATTATTATTATTATTATTATTATTATTATTATTATTATTATATTATTATTATTATTATTACTGTACAAGTAGTTGATATTCATGTTTTTTGTCGAGTTAGATATTTGATTTATAGTTTTCTGCTTCCTGTTAAATTACTTTTTTTTTTTTCGTTTAAAAATGCTACTTTCAACTCTATGTTTTTGCTCCATGTTAACCTAATTACTCCGTTCGTTCATAGTAACTTTGTTGGAACGTGCATTAACAAATCACAAACCAAACGGCATTTCTCGAAAACACCCCACAGGGATTTACACATGAAGCACATTTTGCATTTATCATTTTGGAAAATGACGTCATGTGCGGTTGAATGTTATTCAACTTTGTGCTGAATTATTTCAAAAGGAAAACTAGATCCGAGCTTTTAGTCCCTTTATGGTCATATTGTTGAATGAATCTTTTGAGTCTCTCTCTCTCTCTCTCTCTCTCTCTCTCTCTCTCTCTCTCTCTTTCATATTATGAACTGTTCTCTAAATATCACTGCCTAATATTCAGATCAAGAAACCGTTGATAACTTTTCAGAGTAACTGTTCGTTTACTATATTGATTTTAATGTATCATACTCAGCTACTAATTCGTTACACTAACAATGCTTGGTGGAAAAAATGTATCCGTGTTAACTACAAATAAGAAATACTAATTCAAATTAACAATAAGTAAACTAATACCACATGTGTATCCTGTAATGAAAACTCTTTGAAAAGGATTTGATTTTAAAAGTTACAGTTAAACCGTTGCCCGCTCTCTTCATAAGATTTTTATTTCCTATACCAAAAAAAAAAGAAATAAATAAAAAAAACAATAAAAAAAAATAAAAGATAAAAAATTGGGGTGGATGGAAAGTTTTGAAATCTCTAGTAAATGGTTATGTTTTTGCATCTAATGATGTCATCTACTTTTTTTTTTTTTAACCGCATGATACGTTCATCTAGGCAGTAATCTGATGGCCATTACAGGTTAAGAAAATAAATAAAAAAAATATAATGAAAGAAATTAAAAAAAAAAAACCTGTTTTTTACTTGGTGAAAGAAGTTTCGTGAAGTTGAATTTTTAACGGAGTTTTAGTGTTCTATTCTCTTTTCACCAATATTAGAAGGCGATAATTTTGTCCCCCAAATCGTTACTGATTAGTCGCTTCTCTGGCTATGCCAAGTAAATTCCAGACATTTAATTCGCCTTTACCCATAAAAAAACAGAAACATGTGCCGTTTGGACTGAAATACGCTTAATATATAAAAAAGGAACATTTTAGAAATATGGCATGTGAAATATCCCATATATGGAATAATTATATTAGTTTGGCTTAGTTGTACGTAATATTTAGGAAAAGATTGTATAAACACAGTAATTATTATTATTATTATTTTTAGAATTATTATTATTATTATTATTATTATTATTATTATTTTATTATTATTTTTATTAACATTATCATTATTATTATTATTATTATTATTATTATTATTATTATTATTATTCATATTTTTAGTAGTAGTAGTAGTAGTAGTAGTAGTAGTAGTAGTAGTAGTTGTAGTAGTGGGAGAACAGCAGTGGAGAAGTACAGTAGATAGTCAAATATAAATGAAAGAAAAAATATGAACACCAAACAAAAGAGTTATCGAAGTAAAATATATAGGATTAATACGAGATAAACTATGCAAGTGAGTGGTATTCACTTAATTAAAAAAATAGATTCCCATTGATTTTTTCATTAAAACCCCCAGGAGATAATCACATCCCTGTTTGATGCCTGTTGTCTCTATTTGTATACTTGATTTAAACATCATAATATAAAAAATCTCAAGTGATAACACTGTTCATATATAGTATTCTTACAATTTATATCACTAAATATAGAGTTCATTTATTTAACGATCCTCTTTATTGTTCTATTTTCACACACACACATACACACACACACACACACAACACACATATATATATATATATATATATACATATATATATATATACACACACAATTTATACTTAATATATATATATATATATATACACACATTTATACTTATATATATATATATATATATATATAAATATAAATATAGATATATATATTTATATATATATATATGTATATATATATATATATATATATATTTAAATTCAAATATATATATATATATATATAAATTTATATATATATATATATATGTGTGTGTGTGTGTGTGTGTATATGTATATATGTATATATACATGTATGTATATATATATATATATATATATATAAATATATATATATATATATATATATGAATATATATAGGGTTTATATTCCGGAACTTCCTTTTGTATGTCATATGCCATTACCTATTAATCTCACAATAATTCAGAGCTTAATTTCTACATTCAAGACATTTTCTGACATTTTAACTGCATGAAACAAATCCTAGTTTTATCCTTTTAAGGGCAAGATAAAATTCTGTTATAGCTTATTATCATAGCTGGAGTTTTACCATCACTTGGTAATATTTCGACACTTACTTAGGCCTTTATATATTACCAATCTGTCATCTTATTATTGGATACATTTCACTAATACTCTTTTCTCTGTGTCACTCATGTGTATTGAATAACTTGTTAGGTATACTAATAATTGTAAAGAAATGATCTGACTTTCAAGCAAGAGGGCTTTTAAAATCTGTCATTACAAAATTAACTTTTATATATCTTCTTTTACATCACTTTATCTCATATTATATATTACAATGTTTATTATACTCATAGTTAACATCTAAAGTATGAAATATCATTATCTCGTTCTTTTCAACGGGTAAAGTAAGTATCATTAAACACAGATTTAAAGAAAATTACTATGGCCTGTGGTATTTTCTACTTAAAATCGAACAATAGTTCTTGAAGGCAATTAAGTGTAAGAAAATATTAGTGTCCTTTATTCAAAAATAACCTGGTCACGTGAAAAATAAGTAGTTTCAAATGAATATTAAAACAATCTCCTTTGAGAAAAAAAAAATCACTGAAATTAATAACACTTTTTGGTTTTGGGTAAATATAATCTAGTTAAACACTGGGAAAACTGTATTTTTGGTAAAAAGCCTTGCGGAAATATTGTAGTTATTCTATTGCACAAGGTGACACAAAAAAACGGT
>NC_090732.1:32305451-32315451 GCF_036898095.1 Palaemon carinicauda | reverse complement strand
AGTGTGGAAAGTTGTTCATTTACAAAAAAGAAAAACAATTGAAGAAAACACCCCTAGGGAATAATGTCTAGACTTCCTCGATTTAAAACACTTTTATGTTATAACAGCAGTATCCGTTGCAGTGATGAAAACTTCATGTTTTACCAACTTATTTTACATGTATTTTTAACAGGTTTTAACAAGGAGGATCTTTACAATTGTCGTGTCTTTGCTAAGATTTTCTTTGAAAGGGTTTCAGCAATTTTCTTATTAAGAATATAAGTCAATTTTTACGGGAATCATTTTGATAATAGCTTACAAAAAGGACAATAATTAGTACCAATCTATTTGAAAGAGTTAACAATCATCCCACTCTGGTTTAATGATTATGGAATTAAAGATTCAAGATATGAAAGTATAAACATCATATTAATTGTAAAATATGGACATTTTCCTACGAATTTACAGATACTTTGTACGAAATTTTGTTTTTATAACAAGATAGCCATCAAAATGCGCATTCAAAGCTAATACAAATGCAAGATCAAACCATAATTCCTATCATTTACTCGAAATTTATGAAGACAACTGCAATCGATACTTTCAGAACGTTATGAGGCATAACAATTCTACTGCCTTCAGTATCATTGTATTGCTTGGTATCCTGCCTTTTGCTTTCTGCAATCATATTTCTTATGTTCCCTAACCAATCCGGGGGATTCAAAGCATAACAATTTATTTATAATTTGATAAGTACTTTCATAATAGTTTATTACAGATATTCTTCCAGGATATTGAGGCCGAAATATTTTGAAATGACCACGTAATCACTTCCTATCCCTCCTTCCGAGTAAATATTCAAATATTGTTTACCACAAACAAAGCATCAGCACCATCTATTAGCACATTTTAAAATCCTTGTCAATGGTCAATTACATTACTAAAATATGAGGTATTGACAGTGGCAGGCAATGAAAATATCAGCTGTATTATGCCACTGTTATTGTATCTTAATAGTAATATCTACAATAATGTTTTATGAGCTCTAATGGTCCATTATATGTATATACCATGCCAGATATAATGATAATGCTGCACCGCCCTAGACCTTTATATTCCACTACAATACACGGAAGGTTTTGTATGCAAGCTACATCGGATCTTTTATTATTCAAATCATCTATCTCAATCGACCTTCCCAGACTTTACCATCCACTACGTAGTACTAGGTTTGCATTTAATTCTAACAGCCATGCCTTTTCCATCATAAGGAAAAATACTACAAATTATTCTATAAGTTTTATATCACCTGTGAACATATTGTGGAATGATATTCATAGCTGGGAACATCATTCTGTGGAACTTCTAAAGTTTTGATGTTTTGTACATGTTACTAATCATAAAGTATTCCATATGTTTTATTTATTATTCTCATACTGTTTAGCTGCTATATCTGTATTTTCTTTCCCCACAGTGGTACTTTTCCTTGTTGAGGAGCCCTTTGACTTGCAGTATTCCGCTTTTCCAACCGAAGTTGAAGCTTGGCGATGATAAAATGAGCTCATGACATATTTTATAGAAAAGTATAATTTTCCCACAATATCAAAGAACCCATTGCCGATTGTACTTCAAGGCATATATCGTGAAATGCATAAAATGGTATTTACTTTGCGTGAGAGACGTGATTGCAAGAAAAATGCGAGCCGACAATTAAACGCCTCATAATTGACCGCAGTATTACAGCGTTCGATACACAACCCCCACCCCCCCCCCCACCCCCCACCCCCCCCCTCTCTCTCTCTCTCTCTCTCTCTCTCTCTCTCTCTCTCTCTTTTAATTGTTCTTCATATATGACAAACATTTGGAAACCATCGTTGAACTCATTTAATTTAGGAAAAGGGAACAGCACTAGATCAAAAAGCTCTGTATGTGTGTTTGAGTGCGTTTGTATGGAATTTTATTGTTTAGTATTAGAATAATTTGGTTACTAACGTTATCATCCTTTAATCTAGGAAATTCAATTGAAGCTCTCTAAATGAAAAAACGCGTTTAATTTACTTTATTTCACAAATCCCATAATGTAGAAAAGATAAGGCAACAGAGGTGCAACAAAGAACGTAAATGAAATTAAAGATATACTGGGCTGTATCATCTGTATGTCTTATGTTCTTGGAGAAGAGTTTTCTTACTTGAGGGTACAATAGGTACACTATTCTATGTTATTTCTCTTTCTCTTGTTTTTCTTTTGAAGTTTTTGTTGTTTATACATGAACGGTCTACTTTAATGTTGTTATATTTTCAAGATATTTTACTTGTATCGTATATTACTTCTTTTATAGTTTATTTTCCTTGGTCCTTTTACTGACTGGGCTATTTTTTTCTGTTGGAGCCTTACTGTTTACTGCATATTGCTTTTCCAATTTGGGTTATAGCTTACCAAATAAAAACAACGACAATAACAGCAACACTACTACTACTACTACTACTACTACTACTACTACTACTACTACTACTACTAATACTAATAATAATAATAATAATAATAATAATAATAATAATAATAACAATAATAATAATAATAATAATATCTACGCCTTCCACTACACAGCAACAGAGATCGGACTTACACGTCAAATATTCGATGCATTTAAC
Organism: Palaemon carinicauda; assembly: GCF_036898095.1. Classification (NCBI taxonomy): domain Eukaryota; kingdom Metazoa; phylum Arthropoda; class Malacostraca; order Decapoda; family Palaemonidae; genus Palaemon; species Palaemon carinicauda. The sequence goes on along the minus strand of NC_090732.1, from coordinate 32,312,820 downwards.
AAGCGAATTTCCACTCTATTATTTCGTTATTTGGTTAGCTGTCTTCGCTTAATTCATCCTCCAATCTCGTCACAATTACATCGTCCAAAAGAAAAAAAAAGAATATATTCCATGAAGGCTACTATTATAAACTCGAGAGAATGCTGCAGATTGCCGAAGAGCCACGGTGTTGTGATAAATAGCCAGTGATTACAATCATGTACCAGATCCTGCAATATCAGTGGCTAGCTTATCAATGATGCGGCTTCATGGAATGGGAGCAATATGAAATGCTCCTTGAATGCGAATAAATCAAGAGACCTAATTTAATTTTTATCCTGCAGTAGTTCCTGTGTTTCCAACGTATCATTGCCTTTAGTGGACAGTAGAACGACAAAGAAAAAAAAGCGTGTCTCGACTCCAAGTGTCACAGGGGAAATATACAACATATACCTAAACAACGTGTTTAAATATATGCCGGGGGAAAATTTCTTTTCTCATATCGCCGATCGTGATGATCCTGGTCGTTATTTTATACAAATCACTCATATTTTTTTTTTATATTATTTTGGATAAAAAAACTATAACAATCATAATTTGAATTTATGGCGCTTAAATATAGGTGTTCAAAGGATGTTTTGCATAATCGTCGGCGCTTATTTGTCTTGATCTCAGAAGTCAGCGAACCTTCTATTTTGGGTAATTATTACATATGTAGTAAAATTAGTTTTGTACTTTCTCGTATATCATCGGGCTCTTTATGTATACTAGAAGGACGATTTTGTACTTTCTTATTATTTCTTGATTAGTACGAATTTGATTAAAATTTCAAGTTTGCTTTCAACTTTAGTTTTTTCTATACAAATAGCATTACCAGATTCATAATGAATTATTGATGATGTTAATCTAATATTAAAATGTGAAGCTAGCATTCATATCATCCCTTCCGAGAAAACTTTTCACTTCTGGGCATTAATTTATTTCTGATATTTTCAGGAGGCTTTAATGTATCATAAATGCCGAGGCCACGACAATAAACATTTCCTGAGGCGTGCTTGTATCTAAATGTTTTAAGGTTGCTTGAATGTTTCTTACATGGGAAGCCCTTACTACATTCTAGTTTTATAGGCCAGTACTTGTTTAATCTGTGTTTAGGCCACTTGGATATGTGAAACGTGATTAGGCCTTAGCACGTTCCTATTTCGAGGTAAGTTCATAAGTAATTGATAATCGGTGTCTTAAATATGTCAAGGTAATTATTAATCTATCACTTTATGTCACTTGAATGAGTTAGAAATAAGAGCGTCTTGCTGTATTCCAAATTTGTGTATGTTTTTTTTTTTTTTTTTTTTTTTTTTTCATAGGATGCTTTTGAGTTAGATTAGATTAACTTTAGCCAAATCGAAGAAGTTCAAGCATCTAATTATGTTTGAAGTAAACATAAAATTTAAAAAAGAAAGATTTTTTCCCAGTCTATTTGCACCAATACTGAAAAGAATTTAAACTATTCCAGTTTATGTAGTTACTTAGATAAATTTGTTTTTATGGTAAACAAAGATATTCATCATATACCTAACACTCGTATTCCGATATCCACCTGGTATCCATGTGTGTCATTATGAAATTCCATATACTTCATGTTGAGTACTAAAAAGGTTACATGGCTACATGCTTTACCATGATGACTCTCTATGTGAATCTAGTTTTAGAGGAAGGTTTATGAATAACTTGACCCTTTTATGCGACATATTCACAAGAATACTTCCAATAAGAGATATCACAAGGGAAATAGACTTCCTTGATTCATTCAAAATAACTAATGATCCTTCTGAGAATATTGCTATATACATTTAAGACTCATAGATATGTAATTTACTTGGTTAACTCTCTCTCTCTCTCTCTCTCTCTCTCTCTCTCTCTCTCTCTCTCTCTCTCTCTTTACCTAGTTAAGATAAGATGGAGTAAAGTAACAAAAAATAGACAGCAAGGAGGTATCAAATTCATATTTTTTTTTCCATTCAGTATTGTCAACCCAAAAATCACGAATAAAAATAGAATAATATAGGAAATACCTGGTACTATCGAGTTTATTACGCGCTGTAACACTTTTCTCTATTCTATAATAATATTAACTTTGTACCAAACTAAATGGAATAACAGAATTATAGGACTGCAATATAATATCATCGTTGGCCATTCATATGGTATATAATTTGCTTCTAGTGAAAAATGCTTTACTTCTTTACATTGATTAATCGCTAATATCAGATTGATATCAGGATATGGTCATAAAATAACACCAATTGTTCAATGGTGTATGAAAATAACAGCGTAACAGATGAAAAAAGCCTTATCATTCCTTGAGGAAAAAACTTATCCATATATATATATATATATATATATATATATATAATACAAATGTTACCAGAAGCATTCTAATGAACTTGAACATTGATCTTCATAGTGTTTTCACCTAGAGTTTTGTTAACTTGTACGGAGCACTGGGTGAGGATAATCAATTGTCAAGACTCCCTCCAACTTAGCTTCAGAGCGATGGAAAAACAAGTGCCAAACTTTCAATACAAAAAGGTGCCATTAGCAGGAGTTTACGTAAATGATTTTGATTTAACAAACATTTTCCGTTGTTCTTAAATTATGTTGAATGATATTTCAAGGATATTATTTTCTTAAATCTCTTGGCAAGATTGAAGAAAAAATATACAGGGACTTAAAAATAAACCGGCCACCTCAATTAATGTTAAAGCAAATTAATTTTACACATTTCGTAGAACTAGACTTTTAGGGTAGGGGTTGATCTGTGCGGTACTAAGCAATGCATTTCAAGTCTGTTTTTTTGTAAAAAAAAAAAAGGATTTTAAATGGAAAATCTTTACTACTTTTGGTAATTTTATTTGCACGATTGGATAAGTATTTGGAAGGCCATCAGATTTTGGATTCTCATGAAATTGAATAGGATTTTAGAAAATATACAAAATAAATATTTTCGTGTTTGAAAATAATGTTTAAGACAGTGAACTATGCTAAAAATGTATGAGTTCTATCTGTAGAAGATATTCATGTGTCACTTATAAATCTAGGTGAGTCTACTAGTATGTTATTCCATATAACTTTATTTTTGCTATTCTGGCAAAGAAAAAGCGTACCAGTTCTATAGGTTTTACCCAACCTTTTTAGAGACTCTCATCGCATACAATAGAATAGGCAATTGCCAATTTTGTCGGCAAAGGAGAAATGTACACAGAACCACCACTCCACAATCCCAGACTTTTATCTATTTATCACTGTCATAGTTTCTGATTGCACCTCTGCCCAAACGTTTTGGGAAACTTAGTCTGAGCTAATGTAATTTATTTATATGCAATCAAGGAATTGAATAGTTTAGTATATTTTGGTGCAGAAAACCTTACATCAGTCACAACAATATCTTCCTAAACAGAATGTTCAAGATATAAAACCACGAAGAAATATTTTAACGCAACATCAAAGTCACTTTTGAAGTCTCCAGAAAGCCAGATTTTCTTTAATTTTTCTCTACCAACTCTGTTCATGATGGAACCGGCAACATTTAATGTTACTTGTTAGAAATAAATTGCCATTGGTTTTATTCGCTGCTTATCCTGAGTCATGTATCACGAGCGTGCACGCACATACACACTAGCGCCCGTGCACACACACAAACACACACGCACACACAACACAAGCACACACACATACATATATATATATATATATATATGTATATATATATATATATATATATGTATATATATATATATATATATATGTATATATATATATATATACATATATACATATATATATATATATATATGTATATTTATATTTATATTTATATATATGTATATATATATATATATATACATATATATATATACATATATATATATATACATATATATATATATATATATATATAATATTTATGTAATATAATTCATGCTATACAGAAATAATAGTTGTATCCTGTTTATATATTTCATGTTTATTTATATAATGTACTATATTTAACACTCGTCTTTACATCCATTAGAAATATTTCTTCCCTCATATTATCCAGTAAATGGTTCATCTCCGTATTCTATCCTTTAATCCAAAACGTTATTTTTAAATCATGATGTTATTCACGTATGATACTATAAAGCATACACCGTCGTTTAATTGACGCTAGATAATCCTTTCCTTTACAGCATTCCCGCTTGCCAACAGTAATTTTCCACAATGGTATTTTCACCCTCAATTAACCCGTCTTATTCTAAAGGAACAGAATGGACTCACTCTTCCATGAAACGAATCCGCTCACCAAAAGCAAATACTTTCTATCTCCAGTGAAATCAACAAATCTTTTTATTGTATGAAAATTTTTTATTAACTTGGACTTAAAGATATATCTTAAGACAGTAATACAGAACAATAACTGTGGATCATAAAGTGTGTAAGATAGTGGTAATTATTAAAGTGTAGAGACAGTGTACAGTACTTATTAAAAAATTAAAAAGGCATACGCGAAGAAGAGAAATCTATTGTATAAAGGATACAGAGTTGATTAACAGAAAATTAATCCTTGTTAAGGTATTAAGCTGAATGATTTTTTTTTCTTTTACATAAAATATCTCGGCTTATAATCTCTAAAAGCTTGGTGTTAAAAAAAAAAGAGGAAAAAAGAAAACACCATGCTGTAAGCAAGAGGACTTCCTTGAAGAGTAATATGTTTTAGTAAAAAAGTATTAAGGATATATCGTAAAAAATGTTTTTTATTTTTTTTTTCACATTTGCTACATATCTACTAATTTTTTTTTGCATATCAAGGGAAAAAATTCATATAATTTCCTTGTGAATATTTCATTTCTTTAAGGAAGCAATGTAAAAGATGATAAGATTAATCAGACATATTTATAAGGTTAAAAGAAAAAAAAGGTTATAAGAGAATTAAATTAAATACATAGTGTAGACTCAGAAGGGAGGATAGAACCTAATTTCAGTATTTACATTGGTAGTCAGAAAGCTGGCGTACCAAACAAATTACAGTAGCCATTTGTAATTAGAGAGTTTATTTTTTATTCATTCGTACCAAGTAGCAATTTACATGGATCTCTCTCTCTCTCTCTCTCTCTCTCTCTCTCTCTCTCTCTCCACTAATATTAAAATCATGACAATCAAGATACGATGTTATTTTAGCTTGATTGTTGATGATTATATGTTTGTTTTTTTTATTTTCCTTTACTGCTGAGCCCATCTTAATTAAGGAATCTTTATGTATTCCTTTAGTACAGGTAAACCTTTTCCTTGAGTTTTTCTCTCAGATAAGCATTTGATATAAAAGGGATATTCTAAATTCTGTAAAATAAAGATAACTAAAAATGAATTAAAGTTTATAGAAGTAAACGCGTTTGCATAATTCTAATTTCTCTAGGGAATTTTTTGGCTATCCAGTAATCACATGATATAACAAAATCCCATTCGTTTAAAATCGACAGACAGACAATCGATTTTTTTTTTTTTATCCTCAGTGTGAGGCGTTAACTTTTATCTCCATAACCAGTTTAAATTTTCAATGTATTTTGATAATCCATGGCCTGAAGATAATTGATTTATATATATATATATATATATATATATATCTATATATATATATATATAGATATATATATATATATAATATATATATATATTCAGCATTTTTTAGGTAGTAGGTTGGCCAGGACACAAGCCACCCGTTGAGATGCTACTGCTAGAAAGTTAATGAGTCTTTTGACTGGCCTACCAGTACTACATTGGAACCCTATCACTAGTTACTGCTGATTTTGTCCTTGCGTACACACACACCGAATAGTCTGGATTTAGTCTTTCCACATTCTACTCTGCCCTTATATATCTAACAACTCTGAGCCTGCCAAACAATTTTCCTTTGCCCAAGGGGTTAATTAGAGTAATGTAATTGTTCATTGGTTACTTTCCTCTTGGTAAAGGTAGAAGACTCTTTAGCTTTAGTCTTTGTTCTCTAGTATTGGGTAATCCCATAGCCTCTGAACCATTGCCTTCCACTGTTTTGTATTTAAGCTATTTGGCTTGAGGGTACACTCAGGCACACTAATCTATCCTATTTCTCTTCGTTTTGTTTTCTTTTAATGTTTTTATAGTTAGTTTTAGGACAAATCTAATTTAATGTTGTTACCGTTCTTAAAATATTTTATTTTGACTGTTTTTACTTCTCTTTAGGTTTATTTATTTTCTTGTTTCATTTCCTCAATGAGCTATTTTTCCCTGTTCGAGCCCTTTGAATCATAGTATATTGCTTTTCCAATTAGGTTTATAGATTAGCTTGTAATAATCAAAATAATCTAACAATTAACCTATGCTATTTTGATTTACATTCTTATTTCGTACTAAGGTAAACAAATATAGTTGGCCATGGAAGGACGGAGGATTATTCATCTCAGTTGTTCTGAAACCATATATTATTCAGTCAAATCATAAAAAATATTCATTTAAAAAAATAGCACATGTCAATGCTGGAGCCTCGATCCTCCATTCCTGGGTGACCTTTTAAATGGAACACACTGAATGATAAACATGTTATGAAAAATGCACATACCGATGAAGAAGCCTAGTTCTCCCCCTCTTGGAGACCTTTGTACATGGAAATGAATTAATTACCCTGTCTATTTTGAATTGTATTCCTGGGCAAGGATACCATGAAGCTGTTCTTAACAAAATTGGAAATACAAACGGATATATACATCAACTCCATGCACAGTAAATCACATAATGGTTTATATAAAAGTAACATTAAAAAATTATTGGAAAAGAGAGTTGAAGTTTTGTAACCATACGTATATAGTATAGAACTGTACCAGATGAACATATGTAAAAAAGTTTCAATAATTGCATACTGTTATAATAACATATAGATCGTTGAATATCATGAAAGAAAATAATGGTTTAGTTATGGTTATCGAAATCACAGAAAAAAATAAACACGCACAAAACAATGTAATGGTATAGTGATTGATTTTTTTCACTACGCTTCAGAATTGGACCCAAGACATCAGGAGTGAGAGATGATTGTGCTACTAGCAGGCAACGCAAGTCATAAAATATATCCGGCAGCTTCGGGAAATTTATCTACTGTAGGCTGGGGGAACTTCTTCCTTGGAACAACGTCCTAACAATGCGATCCAGTTCCAAACATCTTACCAAAGATGAAAATAGTGCCATCAGGCAAAAAAAAAAAGGGTTAATAAAACTTTAAACCTAAGTAGTTAAGCATATAAGAGATCTTACATCAGAAGGTTTGCAATAATTTATAAACCAATTAGCAAGCATATAATACTGTCAATTAATATCCTTC